>NW_015659007.1:304256-325444 GCF_001515625.1 Sinocyclocheilus rhinocerous | reverse complement strand
GTGAGTGTGTGTGTGTGAGTGTGAGTGTGAGTGTGAGTGTGTGTGTGTGCGCGCGCGTTTGAGATGAATCCAGGATTAAAGCTGCTTGATCCTTCAGTGTGTGTCGTTTAAAGCATGTGTGAGATTGTTTGCAGCAGTAAAGCGCTGGTTATAGATTTAATGAGCAGAATCCAGTGCCTTTCATATCTGATATGAAACTTTATCCTTATGAATTATGCATGTGTGTAAATTGCAGGTGTCTGTTTACAGATTTACGGAATTAAAGTTTCATGAGCTGTTTTCTCTGAATAGCTATAGGCCTATTTAGGGTTAACTTTTATAATTCTGTTATTATAAGAAGCCATTTATCGGGACAGAGAAAAATTTCAGCAGTAGGCCTATTTTTGCTTCTGTAGTTCTGTTTAATTGAAGTCTGTGACTTCTGAGGTCATATAAAACTGAAAACACCTCATTATCTTTTAAACCATTCCTGCTGCGTGTTTATGTGAGTTTGCCACATAAAAATATCTGAATGTCAGTGCATTAGATTGCAAGTGCAATATGAATCACAAACAAACTTTTCAAGCAAAACATTGAAATGCTAAAACAAACAGACGTTGAAGATGTGATGCAGCGACATTCAGAGATTTTTGAGGCCGCTGTCTTTTTCTCCGTCTCTCCTTCTGTGTGGTGAATATTTGCAGTGTTTCCTGGGTAATATTGTAATTTGCAGTTGCATTGTGAACGCTTTGCTCTGAATGAGAGCACAAGTGTGTGAAACAGTCAACTGTTCAAATATAGCCTACTCTACGGGCTTTGAGTTTGTGTAAACCGTCTGAGTTTGAGCGTCTCATCTGACGTACATAAGAAAAAAGTTGATTAAAATAGAGTCAAGACTGCTTAAAACAACCAACCATCTGCCAAGAGCTAGTAAAAATGTAGTCTTAGCCAACACAAAACACATCATCAATGAGCAATACTTATGCAGCATTTAAACCCAAATGAAAATGTGCTGAAAATCTACTCATCCTCAGGTCATCCAAGATTAGGATGAGTTTGTTTCTTCATCAGATTTGGAGAAATGTAGCACTGCATCAGTGTCTCAGCAATGGATGCTCTGCAGTGAATGGGTGCCGTCAGAATGAGAGTCCAAACAGCTGATAAAAACATCACAATAATCCACAAATAATCCACACCAGTCCATCAATTAACGTCTAGTGAAGCCAAAAGCTGTGTTTGTGAGAAACAAACCCATAATTAAAACTTTTAACTTTAATAAACAAAACAAAACAAAACAATGGTCAAGTTTAGTTATTTATTGATTATGATTAATTTAATAAAAATATTATATTAAATATTCCGCAGAGAATAATACAAACTGCTATTCAGAATTATTTAGAATATTTTGTATGTCAAGAAACTGATTTTTTTTTATTAATCACTGATGATTATTGAATTTAATATTTTTTATAAAATCAAATTAATAATAATAATTAATAATTAAACTTAAATATTTTGTTGACAGTTATTGAATTACTATTATTTTATTAAAATTTTTAAACATATTTTGCAACGATTAATCTTAGTTTAAAAATATACTAATACATTTTTGAAAGCATTTGTTGCATATGCAATGCATGCAATGCATTAACTAACTAACGTTAACAAATGCAACCTTATTGAAAAGTGGGAAACACCTTGCATTGTTAGTTCATGTTAGATCAAGTCCATTGAATAATAATAACAGATGCAACTTTTGATTTTAATAATGCATTAGTAAATGTTGAAATTAGGTTAGGTTTTATTTTATTATCCCAATTTGGACTCAGAACACAGCATTAACTAATTGATAAAAATGTTATGCATTTAAATAATTAGTGCATTTAACTAATGTTAAACCTTATAGTAAAGTGTTAGCAAAGAGTTTTACCAATCTTCATTTTTTTTATTTGACTGAAATGCATTTACTGTCTGCTTGATTGTGGTCTGCTGGTTTGTAAGGCTGGCCTTCACATCAGTCACAGTCTCGTTCCCTACTCAGGGAACCATGGTTACATAAGTAACCTGAGACGTTTTCTCTGTGTTTGTTTAGTGAGAGCTGAATACGCTCTGATTACTCGCTCTGCTCTGTAATCTAACGCTATTGTTCCGTGACTGTTTGCGCTCATATGAGGAGACGGATCGGAGCGCGAGAGGGCAGATGCATCAAACATTTTTCTTAATATCTGAAAGGGATTGAATATGAATGTTTTTCAAATGCAAATGAGACCTTTATGAACAAACACAATGGCACCGTGAAGGGTGCGAACGCTCTGTTAAGAGCAAAATATGAAAAATGAAAACTTAACAGCTGTTTAAGGAGACACAATGGTCTCAGATGTTTCTGCTGACCATTTACAGAAAAATAAAAACACACAAATGAGTCACAGTTAGTTCTCATCCAGTTGGAGAGGTAAAACCTAAATCATTTGTTGTGATCTGACATGCTTTTTTCTCTTTTCCTATGCAAAGACCTCCATGGAACAATCTCTCCATTTAATCTCAGTGCTGTCTAGGAGAAAGAATGGAGATATTAAAGAGATTTTTCTTATGGCAAATGTTCAGAACGGCACACTTGCTGAGCCACGAACCCAGAAAAACACTGTCAGTCATGCGGTTTTGTGTCTCACATTCATCCGATTGTGTTTGTTAGCAGCAAGATTGTGTTCGGAACAGGAATCAAACTGCATTTTAATCAGTCTGGAGCTAAAAAACATCATCCTGCTGAATCAAATGCCAAATGTTAATGAGATTTTAATTGGAGTGTCATTTGCGGAGAGACGGCTGGTGGAAATCTAATGGCTTTGAAAAGGGAAGCCAGAGTGAAAACAGACTATTTGGAGGGACAAAAGCAGGGAGGTCAACAAAACACCTGTCACGATCCAAAAAGAAAGTTGCATTTGTGTGGAAATCTAATGGCTTTGAAAAGGGAAGCCAGAGTGAAAACAGGCTATTTGGAGGGACAAAAGCAGGGAGGTCAACAAAACACCTGTCACGATCCAAAAAGAAAGTTGCATTTGCTCATAAATTGCAGCTTTGTTTTTGTATATTCTCATTTTTATTGACTAAGTTTGTGTTGTTTACCAAGTCAAGCATCACTATCATGTTTTTAGGGTTAGTGATGTGATGAAACCTCACTCAAAAAAACTGAATAAACGCATTTTGAAAATATGATTGTTACTGTAAAACAGATGCAAGTAGTTAATAATAAACTATGCATGATTTTTTGACTGCAGAAATCTTACTTTTTTCTCACCTGTTTCATTTGTGTATGACTGACAAATATGCATCATATTAAGTTAATTATTTTATCTGGCCTATAAATAATTTTTTTTTATTGGTGAGAAATCTGCAAGTTTAGTTAAAGGAATAGGTCACCCAAATTTTTTTTTTTTTACTGAATATGTCCTCACTCTCAGGCCATCCAAGATTAGGATGAGTTTGTTTCTTCATCAGATTTGGAGAAATGTAGCACTGCATCAGTGTCTCAGCAATGGATGCTCTGCAGTGAATGGGTGCCGTCAGAATGAGAGTCCAAACAGCTGATAAAAACATCACAATAATCCACAAGCAATCCACACCACTCCAGTCCATCAGTTAACATCTGGAGAAGACAAAAGCTGAAACAAATCCATCATCGAGATGTTTTTAACTTCAAACTGTTTCTGACCAAAACACCTCCTGTTGTCTCTCACATCAAAATCCAGCCACATATTTGTTTAGAGCTGTTTAAACGCTGCTTGATCTGTGCAGATTTCTCTCCTGATTCAGACCAGATCACTTTTTCACTGGAGGAAGCGTTATTATGGATTATAGATTTTAGCAACGGTTTGAAGTTAAAATGTCTTAATGATGGTTTTATTTCAGCTTTTGTCTTCTCAAGATGTTAACTGATGGACTGGAGTGGATTATTGTGATGTTTTTATCAGCTGTTTGGGGGTAATTCCATGAAATTGGTGCCTTTTGCGTCACTAAGAAATAATCAAACATAGCTTTAATATAACAACAAATAAATTTGCAATTTAAAAACATAACAATATGTATTCTTTCATCAATATTACATCAAAAAGTCAATTAAATTTTATTTTCAATAATTTAAATAGCATTTGGGTAAGGGTATAAGGGTAAGGTTTTTGGCCTGTCCCTCACTATGATTTTTTTTTTTAAGCAGGACTTTTAATTTGTAAAATGATATAAAAATCACATTTGCATATTGTTTTAAATATAGTCTCATTGTTAAGCAATGTTTTTGGCATAAGTATACATTTTTTCTATAAAATATAAATCATTTTATTGGTGTCCCCTGATTTCATGTCAGCCCTGTTACCCTCATCAAAAAAAAAAATCCCTTGTAAAATCATGTACATTCAAGTGACATAATTTCTAGGAGGTTACATATTTAAACACAAGCATGTTTCTCTCTCACTTCTATAATGTTCTATTTTTTATTATTTGTGAGGTTTGACTAGGGGGGGCGGGCATCATGCAATGTCAATATTGTTACCATTTTTAAAATGTAAATTTAAACAATTATTTATTACATTTAATATAATCAATATCTACAAGTAAAATCCTTTCAAAGTGTACAACATTGAACCTGACTATTAGCCAGCAATTAGCTAATTAGTTTGAAATCGTCAAACCTGTTACTGTCAGCCCTGTTACTTTTCAGAGTAACAGGTTTTGACATGTGGGTAACAGGGACGACATAGATTAGGTGTCTCCCTGTTTTTAAAGTTTGTCTATGTACAATTCAAACACTTTAAAGGTCACCCTGGGTATATTATTGAGTTAATGCCTATATCATTCAGTGGCATATGAGCATCAGTTGTATTATTGGGCCTATATCATTCAGTGGGATATGAGCATCAGTTATATTTTTAGTTGGTATTGTTACGATTACTATTGTTGCTGTTAATGACCAGGATAGGATGATCAGTCTCATTAAAACTCTTTTTTCCCATAACTCACTGTCAATAATGCATCCATGTAAATTCATTTACAAACAAGAGCAGCAAGGTGACTGCAGACCCTCACCCTACAGTCTTGCAATGTTCAAGAAAATCAAGATCTGATCATCTTCCTTGTAAAACAATATAATGCAATTTAAAATGGTAAAACTTTACAGCATTATGTTAACAAATATGTGCAGTGTGCTGAAGAATGTGTGTCCTGTCATCCAGTCAGTCCAGTGTGACTATGACGTCAATCCTGTTACTGTCGTTAATTTCATAAAAATGGTAAAAAAAAATTATATTAGATACAGCCTTTCCAGGTTTTTCCATTGTAACTTTAACTATATTTTATTTTGGACAAAGCCCTTTTTGTAATATCTCTCTTGTAAAAAAATATATATTTTTCTTAACTGACGTGGTCACCCTCCAAAATTAGGATGTTCTTGGTCATCTGAACGACAAATATAAAAATATTTTAAAAAATCAAAAATTTAAAAACATCCCAGTGAAAAGAGGGACTAAAATGCTACTCATATATGTGAAAACTATTACTTAGTTCTAATTAAACTAACGCTTGTGTCGGTAACAGGGTTGACAAAAATACCAAAACATGAGGTAGAAAAATAGTAATGAAAAAGAATAGAATTTCTTGTCATTTTAAGGTGTCTTTATTTCATGGATATTTAAAAAATGTTGATTAAACTTGTTTTATTTTTTAATTTTTCCAAGTGGAAAAAGCTCATTCTGACGGCACCCATTCACTGCAGAGCATCCATTGCTGAGCAAGTGATGCAATGCTACATTTCTCCAAATCTGATGAAGAAACAAGCTCATCTACATCTTGGTAAATTTTCAGCAGATTTTCTTTTTTGGGTGAACTATTCCTTTAAGCAGCCGCCCTAACTAAGAGAAACCCCCTCACATGCTCAATTAGACTCTGAAGTGTTTAGTATTCCGGTCATGAACCGTCCTGATGGGGGTCGCTTTCAATTCAAGCTGTGTGTGTGATGAAACCTCCCTCACTGGCAGCTGGGCCCCTCGGTCACATGACCTCTCTTCATCTCTGTGGCAATTACCATCATCATCATCATCAGCAGCGTAGTTAAATAGAAATCAGTCCTGGGCCGCAGATATCAGGAGCGCTGAAATAAACCCACATCTGTTCATTTCAAGTCTCATTCATCTTAAAATCCACAACGCATACATTTTTTAAACTACAAGGCAAGAAAGAGTAGCTTGATCTGTGTGTGGATTCGCAAAGCCGTGTGTGTCTGGTTAAAAAAATATATTTTTCTTAACTGACGTGGTCACCCTCCAAAATTAGGATGTTCTTGGTCATCTGAACGACAAATATAAAAATATTTTAAAAAATCAAAAATTTAAAAACATCCCAGTGAAAAGAGGGACTAAAATGCTACTCATATATGTGAAAACTATTACTTAGTTCTAATTAAACTAACGCTTGTGTCGGTAACAGGGTTGACAAAAATACCAAAACATGAGGTAGAAAAATAGTAATGAAAAAGAATAGAATTTCTTGTCATTTTAAGGTGTCTTTATTTCATGGATATTTAAAAAATGTTGATTAAACTTGTTTTATTTTTTAATTTTTCCAAGTGGAAAAAGCTCATTCTGACGGCACCCATTCACTGCAGAGCATCCATTGCTGAGCAAGTGATGCAATGCTACATTTCTCCAAATCTGATGAAGAAACAAGCTCATCTACATCTTGGTAAATTTTCAGCAGATTTTATTTTTTGGGTGAACTATTCCTTTAAGCAGCCGCCCTAACTAAGAGAAACCCCCTCACATGCTCAATTAGACTCTGAAGTGTTTAGTATTCCGGTCATGAACCGTCCTGATGGGGGTCGCTTTCAATTCAAGCTGTGTGTGTGATGAAACCTCCCTCACTGGCAGCTGGGCCCCTCGGTCACATGACCTCTCTTCATCTCTGTGGCAATTACCATCATCATCATCATCAGCAGCGTAGTTAAATAGAAATCAGTCCTGGGCCGCAGATATCAGGAGCGCTGAAATAAACCCACATCTGTTCATTTCAAGTCTCATTCATCTTAAAATCCACAACGCATACATTTTTTAAACTACAAGGCAAGAAAGAGTAGCTTGATCTGTGTGTGGATTCGCAAAGCCGTGTGTGTCTGGTTCAGAAGTGAACTAAACCAGACAAAAAGTCCCTTTGGAGACGTCCTCAAAGGTAAAAATGCATCAGAAATGAGGTTTTTAAAGAGAGTTTTCTCTTAGGTTTTGGGTTTAGAGTAGTCTGTGGGAATGATTATGTGTTCTGTCTATTTGGAATACTTTAAAAGAAGTATAAAAATCAATAACCATGATAAATATGCTGCCGACAAGCACTAAACATCATAAATAATTTAAAGTGAATGCACGACTGATCAGTATATTCTGTCTTCTTTTCGAAAGTGTGAGATTGGTAAGGTTTTTAAAATGTTTTTGAAAGAAATCAATTCTGCTTACCAAGGATGCATTTGGAGTAGAGTATTAGACAATGTACGTACCACCACTTTGTGTGCTAGACTTAGCTTTATACAATTTAAAACGATTCACAGAGCTCATCTTTCGAAGGCAAAACTTTCTAAAATATATCCCAGTGTTTCAGATTTGTGTGATGAATGTAAACTTTCACCATGTAACCTTAGTCATTTGTTTGCATTTTGTCCCAAGTTGCAAAACTTTTGGAATTCTTTCTTTAAAATAGTTTCTGATGTCCTAGGGGTCGAGTTAATTGTTTGCCCTTTGATTGCAATCTTTGGTGTTGCTTCTCGGTGTCCGCCTTTAAGCCGGAGACAGGCTGACGTCAGAGCTTTTGCATCTCTTCTTGCTAGGCGCAGAATACTGTTATCTTGGACCTCCCCTAAACCCCCGTCTATTTCAGTTTGGCTCAAAGATTTGGTCTTTTTTTTAAAACTTGAAAAAATTAAGTACAATATCAGAGGTAGGGGGGGAATCTTTTTTTGAAAAATGGCAACAATTTATCACATTCTTTAATGATTTACAAATCTTAGACGTGGATTGAGTGGAGGTACAGTATATATGTATACCCCTTATTTTATTATTATTATTAATTTGTTTTATGTATTTTTGTATTTGTATTTTTTGTAAAAAAAAAAAAAAAAATTCTTCTTTTTTTTTTCATGGTCATTGTGTTCTAATTGGGGATTGCTTTGTTGGGGCTGGGTAGGGTCGTATATGATGGGTGGGGTGATATAAAATGTAAAAATGCAATTTGCAACAATAAAAATTCTATGACAAAAAAAAAAAAAAACTGGATACAGAAATATCAACATTAAATTCTAATAAATTCCTTCATGATTACTATTAAAAAAATACAGTAAAATCAGTAATATTGTAAAATATTATTACAGTTTAAATAGCTATTTTCTATATAAGTGTATAGTAAAATATAATTTATTTCTGTGATGCGCAGCTGAATTTTCAGCATCATTCCTCCAGTCTTCAGTGTCACATGATCTTCAGAAATCATTCTAATATGCTGATTTGCTGCTCAAGAAACATTTATTATTATTACCAATGTTGATAAAAATGGATTAATTAATCAATGCTAAATCAACTTATTCAAGCAAACAAAGGTATCAATTATCAAATAAACTTTCAGTTCACTCAGAAATGTTTAAAATTGTGAATATAATAAATATTATATAGCTATAAATTCATAATTTTAAGTTAACTACATATAGTTTATTACAATTCTCCATGTAACTTACATGGTTGCCTAAAATTATTTGGAGTTAATTTAACTCTTTAAGTTGAATTGACAAAAGGTTTTTACTATGACTGAAAGCACAATTAATGCCATTAATTAAATCACAAAATATTATGTTACCTGAATAACATTAGTAGAAATTGATTTGACAAATGAGAAAAGTTGTATTGAAAAATCATGGAAATAATTTAGAAAGTTCATAGGAACAGCATTTATCTGGAATAGAAATCTTTTGTAACATGATAAATGTCTTTGCTGTCACTTTTGATGAATATATTGTTTATATTCACAGTAGACCAGCCAGTCTTTTACCATTTGTTTGCACAGTGAAACTGCAGATTCTGAGAGCATTACTAAAAAAACATGCATTTAATTGCAATAAAGCATGACAAGGCTTTTGGCTTGTTTGTAATATCAAATCCTCCATAAAACATCTAATTCAGCTGAGCTCCAGGTGTGTGATGATGACGATGAGCTGCTCATTTGCAGAAATAAAAAACATATAGGTTTTTGCAGAGAACTGCATTGGTCGGTGGCACCTGATGCATTGAGAAAGATATATATTTTATTCTTATTTCCACCAACCAAGACCTATTCATCACTTCCCTGTAATTTGCCAGTGTCAGACAAAAGCCTTTTTCATTGGGTTTATTTCTCCAGCCATGAAAGACTCAGACGCTCGGCTCTTCTCAGGTCCTTCAGGCTCTTCTCAAAGCCCCTTATTCACCAGATCATTCACATCTGTCTTTATTTTGCCCATTAAATCTGCCGCCACGGCCGCTCGTTATGTAGCAGTGTCAGCAAGTGATTCCAGTTTGAAAATACAAACCTTACTGCCATCAACGTCCATATCATACAATACTGATATTTTCTCTGAAATGGTAATAAATGGCATTTTACACAGAGCTGTTATTCTAGTGTTATTTGAATACTATTGTTGCATTTATTATAATTTTGTATTTTGAATAGCTTTTATTTTCAGTTTTCATTTCAATTTTAGTTGAGCTTTTTTTTTGTAATTTTATTTCATTCAACTTAGTTCTAATTTTCAAGTTTTTTTCAGTTTTTCATCTAATATTTATATTTTCTTTTCTTTCAGCTTTATTTCAATTAAAATTATTTATTTCTCCTAGACATCAGTGAGAATAACAAATTTCACTCAGAAATTGCTAGTAAACTTCACAAATAATTACAAGGAAATGGCAAGTAATGCACTGAATTAAACATGAAATTTTGAAGTAGAAAAACTAAAATGGTATTTAATGGTAAAAAACCTTATCTAATAATATTTGTTTTATTTACAACTTCGACTTCAAAATATATATTTTTACAGTGTTTATTCATCACTTCATATTCTTTGCTTCAAAACTGTTATTTTAGTATTATTTATATACTATTATACTATGTATTAATATTTTCATATTTTATTGTGATATATTAATTTTAGTCATTTTTATTTTCAGTTTTAAAAATTTTATGAGTTTGAAAAATGGGGGCAAAACAAAAGTGTTGCGTTTATAATTTTGTTCAGTGTATATTTAGCTTTAGATTTGTTTTCAGTTTTTAGTAATTTTGTTACGAGATTTTGTCTTATTATTTTTTATATTTATATGTTAATATTAAGCTTTATATTTATTTTTAGTTTTAATAATTTCAGTACTTAAACTTTTTATTTTTATTAATTTTTTAAGTTAAACACCACTTATTTATTCAATGTAGTTGTAACTACAAACTTTTTACAGTTTATTCATCACTTTATGTTCTTTGTTTCACAATTGTTATTGTAGTTATTATTATTTATATAGTATCATGGTATGTTAATTGTTTGAATTTGCTTTGTGATATATAAATTTTAGTAATTTTTATTTTATATTTTGTCTTTTATTATTTTTTATATTTAGCTTTAGATTTATTTTCAATTTAGAACTTTTTATTTTTCAAAATTTTTTAAGGGTAAATACCACTTACATCTTTTTCCAATATAGTTGTACAATACTGAATACAGTTTATTCATCACTTTATATGTACATTTATAATGTAAATGCAAATGTTATATGTGCTTTTTGACATGTTTATTTATTTATTTATTTTTAAATAAATTTATTTTTATTTTTTTTTTGTAGAAAGACTGAAATATACTCCAATGATCTATTATCTAAATCTATTGCCAACTTTAAAAAGTAATTTTGTACAGTAAAGGCGGAACCGCACAATCTTCTTCTGAATTGGTGACTTTTTTTTCAAAGAGTGAGAAGGCAAAGTAACACACACACACACACATTTAGGTCCCCACCGTGACACGAGTCCCCATGAGTCTGTGTGTAGTCAGGTTTAAGTTCCCACCAGGATATATAAACCAGTACACGCACACACACACACACACACTCACGCACGCACGCACGCACACAAACACACACACACACACACACACACACACACACACACACGCACATACACACACACACACACACACACACATGCGGTCAGGTTTGCACACAGATGCTCCGGTGCGGTGCAGTCGAGGGCCGTTGGCATGGGAACCCTCGGCCTCAGAGAGAATGCTGGGACTGTTTGACAGAACACTGTCAGACCGAACGCATAATTACTGCCTTCCCTCTGACGAGCCAATTAGCACAATGAGCTCCAAAGGCCTTTAGACTCGCTCTGTTTGGCCGAAGAAAGAAGCACAGCGTTCTTAAAAATAACAGATCCTTGATGTCACAGGAACAACTCTTCTGTGCTTCTACAGAAAAGCAACAACATCCGAGATTTGTGACGGCGGCTTTTGCACAGATAAACACCACTCACATTTATATCCAGTGCAGTTATAACTTTAGTTTATCACTTCACTTCACAACTGTTACTTTAGTATTATTTATAGTATTTAAATACTATATACTATTATATATAAATATATATATATATATATCATTTATGGGGATATTTTCAGTTTTCATTTTAATTTTAGTTTTGGCAATTTTGTTATGGGCTTTTTTAAAATTAATATTCTTTAAAAATATGCTTCTATTTAGCTTTATAGATTTATTTTCAGTTTTAGTATTAGTATTAATATTTTAAATGAGCTTTTAATGTGATATTTTCATTTTAGTTTTAGTAGTTTTATTGTGGGCTTTTGTCTTTTATTATTTTTAATTTTTCTATTTAGCTTTAGATTAATTTTTTAGTTCTTAATTTTGTAATTTTAGTATTTATTAATATTTTAAATGAGGTCTTAGTGTGATATTTTCAGTAACGTAGTTTCGTTATGGGCTTTTGTCTTTTATTTATATATATTTCTATTTAGCTTTAGATTTATCTTCAGTTTTAGTGATTTTCAGTTTTTAGTTTAATTTTGGTTATAGCAATTTTTATATTTATATATTTTTATTTATATATTATTACAGTATTTAGTAGCTTTTAATGAGGTACTTTCAGTTTTAATTTAAATGTTTAGTCATTCTGTTACAGGCTTTTGTCTATTATTATTCATTTTTAATATTTCTATTTAGCTTTAGATTTATTTTCAGTTTTAGTTTTACAATTTTAGTACTTCAGCTTCTAGTTTTTTTAAAAGGTAAACACCATTTTTACATATTTATCCAGTGTAGTTGTAACTACAAACTTTATACAATTTGTTGATTTCTCACTTTACTTCTCAACTGGCTTGTAATTTCCATTGACGTTTGCATTTTTACATTTGACTTGTTTTCTCTCTCTCTGTATGCACCTGTTGACCTTCAGGAATGGCTCAGATTTGCTCTCAGTGTGACTCGAGCACTTTGGATTAGACTGATTTCAGTCACAGAGAGAAGAAACTCGTGAGTTTGATCCACTTTGGGTGAAGTGCATAATCGCATATGCTTGCTTTCAAAGTGACTATAGATTAACCTCATGCAGAAAACTTTTTGCATGTTTAGAAATTCAACATAAAAAACATATCATTTATCGAACTGTTTTCCATATGAGCTCATACACCCAAAGTATAGGGTTTTGTTAAATTGATCTCACTCCTGTGGGAATATTGTTTGCTCTTTGACAAATTGTTTGTTTTATTCCTCATTTGTGGCTTTGGATAAAAGCATCTGCTAAAAGAATAAACGTTAATGTAAATAAACATGAAATCAAACTCTTCTTAATGCATCATAGTGTTATTCTCAATGATGCATCATTATTGCAAAGAAAAAATGGCTTTGTACTCATTAATCAAAATATAATAGCTTGCTCTTCCTCTTAAAAAAAACTTTCCAGTGTTTTAGTATCATTTAGATACTATTATAATTTTTATTAATATGTAGAATTGTTCTATTTTCCATTTTAATTTTAGTTTGTGTTTTAGTGATTTTGTTGTGTTTTTATCATTTATACTAGTTTTTTTTTATGTCTGTGTAGTTTTATTGAATTTTAGTTTTATTCAATAGTTTTAGTACTTCATCTTAAACTAAATGAAAATAAGAAATGTTGCCTTGGCAACTAGCTTAAATTAAATAAGTTCAATGAATGTTACTAATTTGAATTAGATTTTATTTTTATATTTACTGTTTTCCATTTTAATTTTAGTAAAATTTTTAGAAATTTTGTTTTGTGTTTTTGTCATTTTTAGTAGATCTTGTTTATTTATGTCTATAGTTTTTATTAATTTTTATTTCAGTTAAACTAAATAAAATCTGAGAAATGTTGCCTTGGCAACTAGCTGAATTAAACACTTTTAAAAATATTTTGTATATATTATTATATTTTACAATGAGACTTTGTTACAAAATCCCTTTTTTTATATCATCCATACACTGCAAAAATACATTTTTCAAAGTTTTATTGTATGTTTTACAATAAAATACCATTTCAGATTGTGTACTTAAATTTCACATTTAATTCAATATGTAACTTGCAATTTCTTTGTAACTATTTGTGAAATTTACTAGCAATTTCTGAGTGAAAATTGTTTCAATGTAAATCCTACTGATTTTTTAAATTAGGTAATGTTAACCAATTGCCAAAGAACTAGTTTGCTTTTCATGATCCAGTTCATTCCCACCTTACATTTTTCCTTATTGCATAACCTATTTTACTGTAAAATTCATCACCTATTTTACTGTAAAATTCATCACCTATTTTACTGTAAAATTCATCACCTATTTTACTGTAAAATTCATCAAGGAAGTAAAATGCTTTGACTTCATATTAAAATTGCCAAACAGACTTACACTGGCCGCAGTAATGTGTTATAGTGTTTCTATTTCTAATATCTGAGAAAAGATTTCTAGAACCTGTGTTACTGTATTAAACCCGTCGGTCAAATAAACAGGAGAAAGTAACTCGCGATCATCTTCATGTGTGATGCTGTATATCTGTGTCCCGCAGGCGCTCCGTGTGCGTCTCGCTGCTTTTACTTATCTGGAACTTTGCCGCCGTGCTTAAAGACATTGCTTTTCATTTTATGTGAAGCAGAGGGCTGCGCTGTGTCAGGTTCATTTGTCACGTTTATGAGCGTTTTCTGCTTCGTCTGGAGTGATGGAGAACTCGCCTCAGCATCCAGCAGCAACGTTTACAGGGTGAATGTTAAGAGACTTCAGTGCATTACTTCATCTGCTCTGGCTTATACAGTATGTCTCAGATGGTTCTCCTGGTACCAAAACAGCCCTGTAATCTCAGATCAGAACAGTCAGAGACACTCAAACATTTCTCATCAAATCATCTGAGCTGCTCCACATTCATTTGATAGCTTTATACACCAACTGGATGACAATTATGGACTCATTTGTGTGTCTAGAAGAAACATCTGAGACGAAGCTGATGCTTAAATGCAAGATAAAAGTCTCGTAAATGGTGCAGGAGCAGTAAAAAATATTCCTCTGTCTCTCTCAGACATGCATTGCTCTTATTCTCTTTTGTTCAGAAGAGGCGAGGTTTTATCCAGACGGGCATGCAAATAAACAGATGCTGAAAGCCCCAGAGAGAGATTAATGGCCTCCATTAACAGATTAATTAATGCATGAGCTGGTGATTAAACGGCAGTCGGCTAAATCACTGCCTTTAACTGAAATAAACACTCATATTTAGTGAGAGACTGTTTCCTCTGGTAGGAAAGTAAATGCAGATCAGGTTTAGCAGCATGATTCCTAACCTGAAAATGAAGATGAATTAGTTCTGAATATATATTTTGTGGCAACACTGAACTACTGGAGCTGAACGGGTGCTGTTTATGACCTTTTATCACCATGCAGCTCGCTAAATGTTTATGTACATGGTGGGTTTAAAGGAATAGAAACTTTACTTTGTCTACTTTGCTTCTTCATCAGGTTTGGAGAAATGCTGCATTGCATCAGTGTCTCAGCAATGGATGCTCTGCAGTGAATGGGTGCCGTCAGAATGAGAGTCCAAACCGCTGATAAAAACATCACAATAATCCACAAGTAATCCACAGCACTCCAGTCCATCAGCTAACATCTTGAGAAGACAAAATCTGTGTGTTTATTAGAAACAAATCCAACAAGATGTTTTTAACTTCAAAGCATAATCCATAATAACGCTTCCTCCAGTGAAAAGTGGTTTGGTCTGAATCAGGAGAGAAATCTGTGCAGATTAAGCACCGTTTACGAGCCAAAACAGCTCTAAACAAATATGTAGCTGGATTTTGGCATTGCTATTTTTTATTGCTGCATACTGCATACTATTTTACATGCCATTTTTCATAATAAGCAGTTTCTAGTATATACTGCACAGCATGCACTTGTATTTCAAAGTGTGTGTGTGTGTGTGTGTGTGTGTGTGTGTGTGTGTGTGTGTGTGTGTGTGTGTGTCTGTGTGTCTGTGTGTGTGTGTGTGGATACCTACCAGGATTAGAGTTGATTGGTTACAGGCTTTGAGTCAGCATTTCTCTCCACTGCATCAGAGACTTTCCTGAGTCTCAGACCAACACCCAAAGCCAAAAGTCCTCATTTCTGTCAGTGCAAATAACATCAATAAGCACTTATTCAGTATTCTCAAACAATATTAGAAGCCTGATGATATGTTTGAGAGAAATGCTGGTGTGTCTAATGATTTCGATTTCAGTTTTTCCTCTCTTCAGGTAAAAGTCCTCACGGATCTGAGGGTTCAGTGAGTTTGTCGTTAATGCCGCTCAGATCATAAGCTCAGCTCACTCTATATGGACTCCATTAACCTCATTATGTTTTTCACGGATGATATACTTCTCTTCATGGCTGTAAGAGTTATTCCTGAATCTACCCAATGTATCTAAATTATACAACGACTTTCAGGGGGTCAAATTGTTAAAGGATAGTTATAGCCTACTGTAGTTTCAGTGGGCCAAATTTGGGGCGTGATTAGTAAAGGTTCGTTTGCGCATGCGCAACACAACTTTTGGCGCCGCCTGCAACAGTTAGTCAGACGTCAACCATCTTAGTCTTTTTTTTAAAAATAAATAGCTACTAATATTTTATTTGAGTCATTCTTGTCATGTAAATATGGAATGGAGTAAGGAAAAAATACTTATTTTGCTAATGCGGCGAACTGTTGCTATGGTTACCTACTCGAAAGCCACTTTAGTTCGGCGTCTTATTTTCACGCTCTTCAGGTACAAACACGCTTTGTCTAACGTCTAATATTTTGTAATCATTAACTTACTTAAAACGTTGTTTATGAAATATGATTTAAAGTTGGGTTCTGTCAATACACAGTAAAAACTTAAGCCGTACATTTAATTTTTGCATTTTCTACCTGTTGTGTGGCGGTTTCCTGAAAACGTTTCCCGTGCAGATTTCGCTGTTCAAGTCATGCGAATCCGATGCGTTCAACGCGTTTAGCAATAGAAAGCTGCTTGTTTTGTAAGTGACTTCTGAGTGAATTGTGCTTTATAGGCCTACATCGCGATAATATTGATAATGGATAATGGACCTTTTTAGTTGTGAAATTCCATCGAAATTTGGCATATTTGGGTGATTCTGTCATATTCATTTCAAGTTTTGACTTAAATCCAGATTAAAAAACTTAAAACTTTACACTGTAAAAAATCCAACTTTTGAAAAGTTCTACTAACAAATGTAAAAAAAAAAAAAAAGTAGCCTGAACACAGAATTTTTAGTAGAAGTCAGTTTAATTTTTTGTGTGAACCGAACAAAAATACTCTAAACTTGTCGCTATAAAGTTGTTTTGTTTACCTTACTTAGATACTCAAGTGTTTGTTCACAAAAGTTCTCCCAACTTCTCAAATTGAGTCATCTGAACAATTTTACTTTGAACAATATTGCACAAGTTCCCAGCATGCATTGCAGCATTTTATTTGAATTATTATTAAAATATTGTCATTGTTTTATATTTTACTGGCTTAATTTTTGCTGCTGCTGTTGTCACTGTCAGTCAGCTGTCACGTGGATCAGAGTTCATATTTTTACTGATTTAACATTTGTTGATCCTCACCATGTTTGAGAATCATGCGCTGAGGTCTGTGCATCTCATTGCAACATTTGAATCCAACAAATTAGTTTATCAGCATAAATGTTTTCCTCTAGTTTTAAGAGGCAGATACTTGTGGGTGTTTGAAAATAAACATAATTAAAAAAGAGGATTATTAAAGAGAATTAGCTTTGCTAAATGTTAATTTTTTTTTGGTTGATTTGACAGATCTTTTAAAATCCGATAGACTGACTTTTATTCATTAGATGAACTAAAGTTATTAAGTTGTCTCACTGTTGCTAGTTGACTGCGATATGGTTGCCTTATTTTTTTGAGTTAGGTCAACCTTTTATTGTTTTTTATTTTTTATTACTTTTTTTTTTACAGTGTAGCCTAGTGCACTGTATAGAGCTTTACTCAATACATGTTTAGCTACTTTATAATCAAATTGGAGCCTAAAATGATTTGTTAACATAAATGATGTATTGATGTATTGAGTTCTATTCAAGTGTGCCAGAGTAAATTTCTCTTCCCTAAATCTGTTTCATTTCCCTCTTTCGCACTAGCTCTCCATTTTTTTGTCTCAGGATCTGAAGTGTGTCCCTAGGTAATAATTGCTGACACGCCAAAGCCAACATTGCACACGGGGCCCTTTAATAGTTTTCATTTTTCTTCTTTACAGGCTAGCCTCTGCGCTGCCATTATGAATGATCAGGGCACAGTCTCTCTCTCTCTCTCACTCTCTCTCTCCCTCTCTCTCTCTCTCTCTCTCTCTCTCTCTCAGGATTGGGGGGGGTGCGCTTCTCTCTTCTTCTCCAGCACGCTTTTGTTTCAGATCTCTCAGTAGACGGAGGCGCCGCTGCGGAGAGACCGGCGTCAATCTGCGCGTCTCTGCTGTGTCCGTTCCTCCGCGGATGTGCCCGGTGCTTGTCATTGCTTTACCGTCAGAAACTGTTCGAGAGCAATTGCAGCTTCTTTTGTGGAGTTCAATTAATTTCATGTGACAGAAGTTCCAGCAGACTCGTATCGGATCGGCTCTTTCTCCGCCAGAGGCACCGGAGCATCCGCACATCGGTTCGGTTCTCAGCTGATCTTCATCCGTTCAGCCGGTGTGGACTCATACTCTCAGCTCTGACAACTTGAACAACTCCAGGTAAAAAGGAAACCTTCTCATAACTATTAGTTGCGGATTACTGTAGCAGTAGGGGTTTTGGTGGATGGATGTCTGATTTAGTGGATCTTTCAAATCTGATCATTTGTGATCGCATCCTAATCGTTTGGGCAGCATGTAATTTCTGCTTGCATGACTTGATTGTCTGAATGTGGAAATCTAGTTCTGTTTGAGCATCTGCACATATGTGCAATGTAGTGAATGTTAGTGCATCGTCTTTGTGGGAGATTTTTGGAAATATTTTAGACATCTGTAGAAGCCACAAGAAATCCTGAATGATGTCGTATATATTTACGTTTAACATTTTTTATTTATTCAGCAGATGGTTTTATTCAAGATTAGATAGAACATTATAAGCATTTTATTAAAAGAGCCATAACAGTATGCATAAGATAGAACAATGCAGTAAAAGTTATAAGAAATGCCAAAATCCGCCATTGTATTGCAAGTCGCAAGATTTTAAACAAAGAATGCATAGAATGCATGTAAATGTTTACTTAAGTTAAAATCATAATATAAGATACTTTGTTTTTGCAGGTTGCTTTGAATAAAAGCATCTACTAAATGCATAAAAGTAATAAGATTGATTAGTACTCAAACTAGAGCTGAGGTAAAATGCAGAAAAGAGTGGAAAGATAGAACAATGCAGAACAAAGGTATTATAAGAAATCCCACTATACTTCATTGCAAGTTGCAAGATATTGAACAAGGAATGCATGTAAATATTCATTTAAATTAAAATCATAGTATAAGAGACTTCCTCATTTGTAAGTCTCTTTGGATAAAAGCACCTATACTAAATGCATACATGTAAATGCAATAAAATAGAACCGTTATAATAAAATAAAATAAGAACTGAATACGCAGAAAAAAACTGAAATATATAATGCTACAGTCAAAGTAACAAAAAATGCCAAAATCTCACCACTGCATTGCAAGTTGAAAGATATTGCACAAAGAATGCATGCAAGTTTAAATCACAGCATGAGACGTTGATTTGCAGGTTGTTTTGGATAAAAGCATCTACTAAATGCATAAATGTCATAAGATTGATTAGTACACAAGCTAGAGCAGAAGTGAAATGCAGAAAAGAGTTGACAGATAGAACAGTGCAGTAAAAGTTATTATAAGAAATCCCACTAGCGTTGCAAGTCACAAGATATTGAACAAAGAAAATCATTGCAAAAGATATTTGCATTGCAAGATACTGCACAAAGAATGCATGCAAATATTTAAGTTAAAATCACAGCATAAGATACTTCCTCTTTTGCAAGTTACCTTGGATAAATGCGTCTGCTAAATGCATGAATGTAAATGTAATAAAAATAGTACACAAGCTAGAGCAGAAGAGAAGTGCAGAAAAGAATAAAAGAAATGCCAAAATCCCACCATTGCAATCAAGATACTGAAGAATGCATGTAAATGTTTACTTAAGTTACAATCATAAGCAGTGATACACCATAAAAATATGACTTAAAAACATGCTTTGTGTTGTAATGTCCAAATGAACCAGTTTACTTCACGTTTTTAAGAGTCAAATCAGAAATAGTTCCTGCTCCGATCAGCTGATTCCTGAAGCCGTTGGCTTGTACAGAAGAAGAAGGGCGCTGTAAATATCAGCTTACGAATGCTCTCGCTGCTCCTTTGTAGCAAAAGAGAGATGTCAGTGTTGGTGAGCATTAGTAAGTGTGCTCGACGGGCAGCTGCGGTTCTCGGCTAGAGGTGTAGGCTAAGATCTCGTTCCCTGTGGCAGCTGTTCTGAAGTTGCTGGAGATCATAAAGTCTCCGGCAGCTGCGGGCATTTATTATTCATCCCGGCACCTCTTCACAGCTCCACCGACCAAATGGAGGCTCTTCAGACCTGTACGACACACTGACCACGGTGCTGTGACAACATAATCACGGGCCAGTCAGACAGCTGCCAGGATTCTCCATCAGCATTTCCTTTGGGATCGTCTGCAATTTGTGATTTTTGGGTTTAATCACGGGCCTACATGGATGTGTGGGTTTAGAGGGCCACGATGAGAGGTTAGGATGAAAATAAGAGGATTAATGGTGATGGATTTATTGGAGTCTGATACTGAGATGGTGTTTTAGGGGTGAAGGGAGCGAAGGGTGAACGGGTCAGAGAAATCAGGGCTCGGGGTCAGGTGTTATGTATAGTTCACAAATCCGATCAATCTGGTCAGCCTTTGTGTTTCAGCGACTGATCGATGCAGTACGAATTCCTCTCTCTTTTACTGACACATAATCAGAAGCCGTTTTTTTGGCATGATAAAAAGCAATATAAA
Organism: Sinocyclocheilus rhinocerous; assembly: GCF_001515625.1. Classification (NCBI taxonomy): domain Eukaryota; kingdom Metazoa; phylum Chordata; class Actinopteri; order Cypriniformes; family Cyprinidae; genus Sinocyclocheilus; species Sinocyclocheilus rhinocerous. Next base: position 304,858 of record NW_015659007.1, on the reverse strand, counting down.
TATTAAGCCTATGCATATAATTGAAGTTATAACAAAGACAATGGTTTCTGTCTCTCTTCTCCTGCAGCTGTCTGCCTCTTTGTCCTCCTTAAGAGCCAGTCTGTTCAAAAAGCAGCTCAACTCAATATCAGAGGCTCTTATTCACCAGTATGGCCATGACACTCAGCACTCTCTTTCACTCACACAGTGCCTATGTGAGCATTGAAAACTGTTTTTGAGTCTATATGGTCTATTCAGTCCAATATAGGTCATGTTTCACTACAAAATGAAAAGAAAGAAATGATAAATTGTATTTTGCGGCAAGATACCATTGAGATTTTGATGTTACAGCATTTTGACACTATTTTCATGGCAATTAAATACAATTCCCATTTGCGGTACGCAAAAAATGTTATATATTTTACATTTTTAAATATTTAACAAATCATTGTGGTAGTATTTGTTGGGATGCATTTGCAGTATATTGATTTTAATTAAAAAATCAATAGAAAATAATCAAAGTAATAATAATAATGTAAACTTTTGAATGGTTTTCTGTATTGTATTTTTACAGTAATGAGAATTAACATTTTTATTAAATATTAAACATTTGTAATTATATA
>NW_015659007.1:296449-304176 GCF_001515625.1 Sinocyclocheilus rhinocerous | reverse complement strand
TGCGGTCCCACACTGCACGCCAGCGGTCTCCCGCTCTTCTCATCATTGGTCCCACAGTCCATGTAGGGGGAACCAGCACCGAGAGGGCAGTGATCTATTCCCTTTAGATAATGGAAGTAAGTATACCTCCTTATTTTCTTACTGACAGTGGTGTTTTTGCAAATGGGATAAATGTGTATATATATATATATATATATATATATTTATTTTTTTGCATTATTTTGTGTTTATTAAATGTGTTTAGTTGTCTTTAAAATGGCATAAATCAAAAGAAGCTTTATTTTCTTTATGTAAAATATAATTTTAGATTTTTGGGTGAACTGTGACTTCATATGGACATATCACCTGGATTTAGAATTTTCTAAAAAATAAAAACTGTTCAGATTTGGCTGATATCGAAAGCGGAAAATGTTGTATTTTTTCCAATTTAAAGATACCAGATTTCAAAAGTAGCCTGTTTTTTATTTCACATAAAAACATCTGATTTTACCTAAACTGTCTAAAATTCAGAGCTTCACTGTGAATTGTTCTTTGTTCTGTATCGGTGCGTTCCTGAGCGGAGACGTGTTTAAGACGTGTTTCTCAGTGTTTGTGTTCAGTGTGTGTGTGACGGCGTCTGTTTGCTCAGTGCTTAGTCCGTATTTGCCATTAAGTCCTTCATCTCCATGGATCAGCAGCTCATGAAGTGATGTGGACGTGATGTTTCTTTAACAAACACGCTGCTACTCTGAGTTTAAACGCTCTGCTGTATTGATTGGTTTATACTGCTGACCATCTGCATACTGGACTCTCTGCAGTGGAACGTAGATGAGGTTTAACTAAGCAAAACCGAACCACACATGCACATACATTTGCAACTAAACATCAACTAAACATCTTATTAGTGGTGTTCAAGCATCACTATTACTGTTGCACATATTTAAAAACCGCATTTATTTCAGAAAAAGTAAAAATCACAGAAACGAGCACTTGTAACCTTGTGTGCAAACACACAAGCGTCTCAGGAACACAGGACACGCTTCTTCAGTCTCATGCAGAATTAATTGTGTCTGGATGTGTGTGAGTTCACAGGAGGGTCTCTGGCAGCCTGCCAGACACATGCCGTCATAAACGGATCTTCCAGAACCTTTCAACTTTATTCGGTGGTTATTTTGTTATGCATACACTCCTGAAGGGATAATTCAACCCTCATGTGCTCTAAACCCATTTGAGTTTCTTTTCTTTTGCAGAACACAAAAGGAGATGTTTTAAAGAATGTTCACGCTGCTTTTTCCATGCAATGAAAGCAAAAGAGGACAGGCTCCAAAAATGACCGAAAAAAAAAGACAACAGCAGCAGCAGCAAAAAAAACACCATATAAGTACCACAAAATGCTGCTCAAGGTTTAATGTCGGATGTTATTTGTTTGTTATTGGATTCAACCTGGCAACATGCATCTTAATGAGCCATATGAATGTATGCAACCTGAATGAGATACTTTTATTAGCTTCAAGGCCATTTTATTCATTCATTTGATGGAAAAGAGCAGCCTTGAGTGTAACATGAGTGTAAGTAAATGGTGGCTCTTAAAAATGTTTTCAGGCTGTGAAACTCTATTTGGAAGATTTTTCCATTTTTAAGAAGATATGGCAGGTTGTACGGGTAGTGAAATCAGCCCCATACAGTCTGTCAATTTAGAGGATCACTGAGCACACATTCAGAATCTCTGATAATGTTTGTCTGTTCATGCTAAAGTTCATGCTGTTTTAATTAAGTTGAACATCAGTTCATTAATGCCTGCTGAATCACTGCTGGGCTGATGAACACGGTTACTACAAAAACTTTAATAGAAACGCTGTGGCAATCACTGACAGTGCACTGGCAACTGCATAGCAACGCCTTAGCAACCACACACAACTGCCCACAACATCCTAACAACTGCATAACAACACCCTGGCAACTACCCACAATGCCCTAGTAACTGTATAGCAATGCCCTGGAAACCACCCATATCGATCCACCAAGTGCCTAGCAATGTACCGGCAACCACACACAATGCCCTGCTCATAAACAACCTGGCAACTGCGTACCAATGCCCTAGCAACCACCCAAAATGCCTTAGCAACTGCATAGCAACGCCCTGGCAACTGTATAGCAATGCTCTGGCAACCACTCATAATGACCTAGCAACTGCCTAGTAACCGCCCAATGTGCCTTAGCAACTAGGCTTACATAGCAAAACTTTGGCAACTGCATAGCAACACCCTGGCAACCAACCACCAATATCAACTCAGCAACTGCATAGCAACACCCTGGCAGCCACTCACAATGCCTTAGCAACTGCATAGCAACACCCTGGCAGCCACTCACAGTGCCTTAGCAACTGCATAGCAACTCTTTGGCAACTGCATAGCAATGCCCTGGCAAAAACCCATAGCGACACAAAATTGCATAGAAACGCCCTGGCAACCTACCTCCAACACCCTGCCAACTGCATAGCAATGCCTTAGCAACTGCTCATAAACAACTTGGCAACCACTCATAATGACCTAGCAACTGCATGGTGACGCCCTGGCTACCGCCCAAAGTGCCTTAGCAACTACATAGCAACACCCTGGCAACCGACCACAAATATCAACCTAGCAACTGCATAACAATGCCCTGACAACCACCTACAATGCCTTAGCAACTGTAAAGCAACTCTTTGGCAACAGCATAGCAACACCCTGGCAATCAACCACTTATATTGACCCAGCAACTGCATAGCAACACCTTGGCAACCACCCACAATGCCTTAGTAACTGCATAGCAACACCCTGGCAACCAACCACCCATATCGACCTAGGAACTGCATAGTAATGCCCTGACAACAACCCACAATGCCTTTAGCAACTGCATAGCAACACCCTGGCAACCATCCACCAATATTGACGCAACAACTGCATAGCAACACCCTGGCAACCACCCACAATGCCTCAATAACTGCATAGCAACTCTTTGGCAACTGCATAGCAACACTCTGGCAACCACTAACAAGCAACTGCATAGCAATGCCCTAGAAACCACCCATATCAACCTAACTACTGAATACAGTAGCAATGCCCTGGCAACCACCCACAACACCCTAGCAACTGCATAACTGCAAAAACATTTAAGAAGTTCATGTAAATGTGCCGCAGCCTAAAAGGAAACGTTTATTACTCAGACTGATTCTGACCAATGGAAACTTAATTTAAAAGTTGGATTTGTCTCAGATTTTTGTCCAAAAACTACAAGCAGAAAACAAATGAGCCAGCGGCTGTCAGGCAGCATTTGATGGCAGAATTTGGTCAGAGTTTGAAACACAGCTGAGCTCTAGAGGAGGAGCATTTGAGAGCAGGAGACTTCAGCGAACGGCTCCATTGGCCTCCCTTTAATCTCATTATCGTCTAGGAGAAACTGCTCAGATTGTACAGATATCTCATTTGTGATTTTGCTTTCCTATATGGGATTGTGGGTAAATGATGTTGCCCTGCTGGAGGGCGTTGAGTTCAATAGAAGACATGAAGGTTTGAAGCGTTTGAGATCAGACTGACCCAGACTGTGTGTGTGTTTGTGTGTGTGTGTGTGTGTGAGTAGAATATACAATAAGTGAAGTTTTCCCTGGAAACATTAGTCTTTTTCTTTAGTTGAACACTTTTTTTATGCGCTGGTTACGGTGCATATGAGCAATGCTGTGGGAATAAGCCTGTGAGTTTTGATCTAGATGTATTAATGGAAATTCAGTGTCTTTTTATGAGCAGCAAGAGCTTCATTCACACATATCATATGTAAGTGCTACATAAACCATGTTTTTGTCGTGTTCATCATGAGCATGCATGCAGCACAAGACCTGGAAAAACTCCCACCAGAATTAAAAGATTAATTTAAGGTTTCTCTAAAAAACCCTATGTATTGATTAATTAAAATGAGCCACCCTGCTTAAATCTATAAATCTATTTATAATAATAAATAGAAATGGAAATCTTTTGGCTTTGCACAGTGCACTTAAAACTAGTTTGGTGCCTTTTAAACCCTGGATTAAGCAATTTTACACTTGTCATTTTGAAATAACATTACTTTATATAGTTGCATAAATTTTCATAAGCTATTTTAGTGTCAGTCTTTGAATCCTCCAAAAAAAGAATGTTTTGCTTCTTCTGTCTTTTTAATGCTAGTAAATCATTTTTAATGCCAGTTATTCTTTAAGATTAACAATAAAAAAATCTAATAATAAATAAGATTGTCAAATAACACTTATTTTAAATAATAATAAAACATTTTTAATGAAGCTCGCAATTGTTTCCCCTGTAAAATCCTATATTTTATTTTAAGTAATGACGTGTGAGTGTGTTTCAGCACTGGACAGCTCCTGATTCACTCACTGCTGTCTCATTACTAAATCCCACTCCACATACTGTTTACACTCAGAGAACGTGTTTGTGCGAATATTAATGACTGTTCCTGGGGCTTCTGTAATGCTTTTGTCTTGCTAATGTATTTACATGAATAACATACAGTATATTTACATGTCAGATCTTCATTACTATTATTTGTTGAGCTGAGACTGATGTTTAGTGGTGTTTGCTAAGTCAAGCATCACTATTGCTATTCCTCAAATCATGTGTCTTTGCGGTGGGTTTTGCATGGGCGAAACGTGATGTTGACGTAATCTAATGTACTTGATTTAGGCATATTATTAAATAAATGAGTCATAATAAGTAAATATATTTGACTTGCATAAAACCAGAACAAACTGTCCAAGTTTTTTACAGTATATACATAGTTGTGCCTTCAGAATGGCTTCATTTTTGCATCGTCTTTAGAAAATGATCATAAAAATATAGTTTATTTTTAGTAGAGGATAATATAAAGAAATTAATTTCCTCAGAGCTAGAGCTCTTGGGTCAGGGAAAAGCATTGCACTGAAACAAAGCAGTTATAATAGCAGTTTAGTATCCTTGGAGGTCTTTTACTTGCAATTTTAATGCCTTTCACTAATGTAAATCCCCTCTCACAGGAAAAGAAACCTGCTATTATTCTCCAGCATCTCTCTCTTTAATTGTACGTCTTCTGTCGCTCCGTTGGTCTGCAGGAGGTCTTTCCCAGCCCCCCTCGGCCGTCCTCCATAGACGTGTAATGGGCAGTTAAAGAGAGAGAGATAGAGAAACAGTCAAACAAAGGAAGGCTCTCAGTTTCTTTGTGTTTATCGTCCGTTCTTCTCGCGTGACACGCAGACAGATGCTGATATGAAGCGCCTTCAGGCGTGTTTGGCTTGATAGATTGTGACAGAATTTGTGTTTTACACCACAGTGACACGTTTCTCTTCTGCAATTACAGTGCAAATTTGATCATTAAACATGTAAATTCACTGATTCGATTCCAAATTATTGATTATAACTAAATCAGCCTGAATATATTAGTTTGCATGAATAAAAGGGGTTAGATCAAATAAAAAAAAAACATATGTATAGTGTATATAAATTATTTGTCATTCTTGTTTTGCATCTTTACCGTATCATTTTTTGTGCCAATTTAAAATTAATTCAATTATTTGAAATGATTTGAAATTAATCATGTAAATCAATTAGTTGAAAATTAACTCAAATAATTGATAATAGTCAAACTAAAAATAATGGTAACTTATTTTTAATAATATTAATAATATTATGTAATAATTGTTACAATTGTTTTCCCTCTAAAACCCTATTTTGAAATTGTTTAAAATTCATATTTTTTTAAAGCTAGTTAACTCTTTATTTATATTATTAATAATTAAAAGGAATTAAAATTATTGATAATAGTCAAATAAAAAACAAGTCACTTATTTTTTAATAATAATATTTAATAATTAAAAAATATTTGTAATTAATAACATTACAGTTGTTTTCCCCGTAAACCATATTTTGTTTATTTAAAATGCATGTTTTTAATGCCAGTTATTCTTTATTTAAAATCACAAATGAAAAGAAATTCAAATAATTGATGTCAAATCAAAAATAATAATCACTTATTTTTAATGATAATATTTAATAATAATTATAAAGAATATAATCATCTTAGTTGTTTTCCCTATAAAACCCCATTGTACATTTTTTAAAAATGCATATTGTTTTTAATGTCAGTTTTTCTTTATTTAAAATTAACAATTAAAAGAAATTCAAATAATTAATAACAGTTAAATCAAAAATTATATTTACTTATTTTTAATAATAAAGTTTTCTGTGTTGAATTGGCACCAGCTGAGTTGAGAGAAAAACTGCTTAATTGATCTGCATTTCATGTTAGGCTGTATTTATGTGAATACAGATGCTTTAAGCATGCAAAACATGCATGTGTCCCATGCAACAACAAAAAAAGCGTGGTGATGCATTCGTATACATGTGTAGAGGGTTTTATGTTTACAATAATTTTGTCTATTATTGTTGTTTTACTAACTGCTTTGTGTTGTTGGATCTATTGTTGTGGTTTAATATTATAAAGCATGCATTTATGAAAAACAAGCAAAATGATTAAAAACAAAATTAACAATTAAAAGAATTCAAATACTTTTACTTTTACATTTACATTTATTCATGTAGCGGACACTTTATCCAAAGCGACTTACAATTGGCGAATACATCAAGCGATTCATCTTAAAGAGGCAAACAGTCACAGGAAGTGCTCGCAATACCAAGTTTCAGGCATTGTTTAAATAAGTACAAGATAGACAGGGAAAGATTAAAAAAAGAGAAAACAAAGTTTTTTTATAATCAAATAATCAGTAATATTGTCAACACTAAAAATAACATTTAATAATTACAAATATTTTTAAATTAATTGTTTTTGCTATTAAAATCAAATTTTTTTGTATTTGTTTGTATTTTTTTTTTAAATTACACTAAAATGTTTTGTAAATGAAATACAATTATTTATTTAATAGAAATAGAATGGAAAAACATCTGTCAACAGCACATTGACAGTATATATATATAGTATTTTTACTTTATACTGTATATATATTTCTTCTTGTTTTGCTGTGTTTATTGGATGGGAAGTGCCCTTCAATGTTCCGTCCATTAACTGAAAACAGGCTAGAATAATCTATTCTTGGGATTTAAGAATCGATATCATTCCGTAAAAATGAGAATCGATTAATATCGAGATATCAATATTTCTTACCCAGCCCTAATAAATAGTATTGTATACCTGAGCAGGTATCATGTGATACTCCTTGGATTCTGAGCAGTGTATTATAATACAGCAGATTTTCTGCATGTGTAGAGGATTGTGTGGACTGCTGAAGATGTTTAATATACTCTGAGTAGCGCTGGAAACAGCATGAGGATCTCTTGTTTATCTGCTCTCAGCGGGAGAGATTTATGCTGCTACACGCTGGAGACTCTTGAGGAAGCAGTGCAGTCCTTCATCATCACCTTCACACCTGAGAGCGACTGCTGTGTGTTTTACACGTGTCAGGGGTTAAAGGTCATGGGTGATAAATGAGAGGATGAGGCAGTACTGAATCCACTGCTGTGTATTGACTCATTTACAGTGACTATTTTACTTTTATTTAAAGTGACTACTTTTATTATTATTTTTTATTCTATTTAGCTTTTATTTTTATTTCAGTTTTAGTAATTCAGGTACTTCAACTTAATCTTTATTTCAGCATTTTCATTCAACATTTCAACATTCTTTTAGAAATGTTTTTAAAAGTTTTTTATTTGATGTTTGTGTATATATATATA
>NW_015659007.1:283307-296370 GCF_001515625.1 Sinocyclocheilus rhinocerous | reverse complement strand
AGCTGTGAAGTGAAATGAAGGCATCCTGGTTTGTGTATATATTTTATGTGTGTGTGTGTGTGTGTGTGTGTGTGTGTGTGTATATATATATTTATATATTGATTTATTTCAGATTTATTTAAATTAACAAAAATATTTTAAATACTTTTTAGTTACCATTAACAACACTGAATTCAAAATGTCATATTTCAAAGTAATTTATTGGCATGAATATCTTTATGATTTTGTGAAAGCAACAATAAATAAAAACAGAATACAATTTAATTGTGGTATATTGAAGTATGTCCTTTGAAATGAGTTTACTTGCTGTTTCACAGCAAAAGATCTCAAATCAGTTGTGATATACAGTGTGAGCATTGATTATGGTTTGACCTTTGACCTGTGTGTGTTTGTATTACTCCTCTTGATGAGTGGAGGCTCAGATGTAAGTGTGTTTTAGATGATTCTCCTAAAATTCATCAGGAGAAATAACAACAATCCCTATCATCCAGTAAGAGTTTAGAGCATTAAAACGAATGCAGAGCAGCTCAGATCATCGGATAAGAAATGTTTGGGTTAATTTTAAGATCTCTGACTCTGCTTGCTCTACGTTAGATCTCATCGCTGTCTGGAGCATATATTACAGAGAGTGTGGTTCGTCTTTGCTGTGGGTGGTTTTGACTCCCACAGATTTTCCTGCATGTAAATGTCAGCGCTGCTTCAGAACCGGATTAGATTTAAACCGGTCTGAATAGGAGAGCCGCTTCATTCTGGTCTGTGTGGGTGTGTGAGATGAGAAGCGCTGGAAGTCTGTCTGAGCGAGACAGAGCTGTAAATATGTGAGAAACCCAAACTCATCTGAAAGCTGGAGTTTGTTTATGATTTCTGATCTCTTTCCCATAATGCCTGCACATATGAATGATGTCATACACCCACATCTCCATGAAATCTCACAGTGTCTCCAAGTGTTAGTGAGGCTTCTCAAGTGGTTCGTGTGTGTGTGTTTATATGCCTTGCAAATGAAAACATTTGGATTTATGTGATATTTTGAACCTTGTTGTCGAATTGTGCTCATTTAAATATGTAGTTGAGGTCCTTCATTGATCGTTATTTTCAGGAAAACAGATTTTATAAGTGTGAAGGAGTTAAAGTATATCTTTTATTTATTTATTTATTTTTTGGAGAAAAAAAAATAATGCATGGTTTATTCATATATATTTTAGATATTTTTTGTAGTTTGGGGTTAGTATAAAATGTTTTTGAACAAAGACTCTTCTGCTCACCAAGGCTGCATTTATTTGATCAAAAATACAGGAAAAACAGTAAAAATTTGAAATTTTATTACAATTCAAGAAAGCTGTTTTCTGTGTGAATATATTTTAAAAAGTAATTTATTTCTGTGATCAAAGCTGTATTTTCAGCATCATAACTCCAGTCTTCAGTAGGGATGTAACGATTAACCGCGAGCCGGTTGAAAAACGATTCAAATATGTGACGATTCAAATCGGTTGAGATGCTAAACAAATCGCGATTTAGTCTTCATAGTCTTCAGTGTCACATGATCTTCAGAAATCATTCTAACATGCTGATATATAAGAAACATTTCTGATTTTTCTGGTTTTAGTCACTTCATATTTTTGTGGAAACTGAGATACATTTTATTTTTCACAAATTAAACCCTGCGGCTCGTGACGATACATTGATGTGTAAATACACGAAACGATCGGTCTGTGCAAGAAACTGAACAGTATTTATATAGTTTTTTACCTCTGATTCACGCAATGTCTGAACTGTCCTGAGCGCATCCTCGACAGCATTATCTCTCAAATGGACCACTGACACTCCTAATTGAGATTGTAGATCGAGTGTCAATGATCCATTTGAGAGATAGGTGGCGGTAATGCACTTATAAGTCTGCGATCCGCCGTAAAGCAAGAAGAAGAAGAAGACGCCTCACGCGCAGGCAGTCGAGGATGCGCTCAGGACCGTTCGGACATTGCGGTGAAAATCAGAGGTAAAAAATTATATAAATACTGTTCAGTTTCTTGCACAGACCGATCGTTTCGTGTATTTACACATCAATGTATCGTCACGAGCCGCAGGGTTTAATTTGGTTTTGTTTGTGTATGTTTTTTTGTGTATGTGATTCCCATTCACTTCCATTACATGACTGACAGACTGCAACGGTTTGAGTTAAAAATCTTCGTTTGTGTTCTACTGAAGAAACAAAGTCACCTACATCTTGGATGCCCTGGGGGTAAGCAGATAAACATCACATTTTCGTTTTTGGGTGAACTATCCCTTTAATGCATCCTTGCTGAATAACAGTATTAATTATTTAACAAAAAATCACTGACCTCAAACTTTTAAAAGACTGCGTGTATAAGTTGCTTTAAAAACAGCTCCTAATAATATTTCATATGTAACCAGTGATGTTAGCCCAGGAAAATTCAGTTTCCCTCTGTAGAGTTTGATGGCGTTTGGTCTGTTGAGCTCTGAAGCCTCCTGAGGTGTGTTGTGTTCGAGGCTGTTTGTTGTTTTAATGTCTAATCCCTCTTTGAATCTGAAGAGGTATTGGAGTAGAGGGAAATGCTCATTAATGCTCATCATCTCTCATTATCTTCTCTCAGATGTGCTGATGAGCAGCACGAGCCCATTAGAGTTACACAGAGAGGCAGAAAACCACACTCTCTGACCCATCCATGAATCTGTGCTCGTCACGGCTGCTCACAGTGAGCACCCTAGTGAGTCGTCTTACTGCATACAGTCTGTAAAGAGTGGAACCTTATGAAACTAAGTCTACATAGGCAGCACACATATAGCATTGTTGCTATGCTGAGGATGCAATAATCATATACGTATACACTGCTTAGCAACTTGCAATATTTGTATTTATGGTGGTTTTTTTTTGTTTTTTTTTGCATATTTGCATCTATCACTTAGCAACAAGCAACAAGCTGTGTTGACTAGGGATGCAGTAATTTAATACGATTACAAATACACTGTAACCACAAATATTGGGTAAAGTAATGCACTTTTATTGAACCAGTTATTTTATTATTATGTATGTACTATTATAGTATTTATTTATTTATTTTTTCATTTTAGTTTCAGTTTAAGGTTTATTAATTTTTTTATGTTGTTTTTATTTTGATTAGTGTTTGTTTTTTAAATATTTCTATTCAACATTCTTTAGTTTTAGTAATTTTAGTACTTCAGTATTATTTATTTACTATTAACGTATTTATTAATATTTTTAATTATTGAAATATTTTCATTTTAATTTTAGTTTTAATAATTTTAGAATTGTTGAAATAATTTTGTTATAGGCTATTGTCTTTTATTCATTTTTTTGTCTATTAAGCTTTAGATTTATTTTCAGTTTTAGCACTTTAACTCAGACTTACAGTATTTTATTTCAGTGTCTAATTTTCATTTAAGTTTAAGTTTAATTTTTTTTATCTAATATATCTAATTTTATTTCAGCTTTATTTCAATTATTAATTTTTTAAATAATTATAATTTTAATCAGGGTTATTGTAGTTAACTAAAACTAAAACCATAAAAAACATTTTTTATTACTTACTTACAGTATATTTCAGCTGTTTGCCAAGGCAAAATGTCTCACTTTCATTTTCATTTAAAGTACTAAACTAACTAAAATAACTAAAACTGAAATAAAAATGAATGAAAATGATATAGACATGTTTTTTTTTTTATAAAACAAAAACTATAAATGACAAAAACACAGGAAAATTACTAAAGCTTCAACTACAATTGAAGTGAAATGTAAAATGTAAAAATAAACTATAAAAGTATCTCAATGATAAAAAAAACACTGGATTTTAGCTTGCATTTACGACACTAGATTGAACTATTTTATACTACTACCGACAGCATGAAGCAGCAGCGACACAGAGCGAGCGATCCAGCATCAGTCTCAGCCGTGTCTCGCTTTGATGAAGTCACACGGGGAGTGAGCCGCCGGAGCTGCGTTTGAGCGGGCGGGAGTTTGGCCTGGAAAACACAGACGCTGGTTTAATTAGAAAATGCCAAGTGGAATTAAGAGCCGCTGAATTCATCACAGACTTTAGACATGCAAAGCCCTTTGGGCTTTATATTGGCTTGACAATGAGAGGCTGATGAGAGTTTAGCTCTGACAACACAGACTGGCTGGTGGATTGTGGTCAAGCAGTTTTTATTTGTGACGCTCTTGAGAAACTGTCAGTCGTGTGTCCAACCTCAAACTAACTCAATGCCTTTATCATTTTCAGCTTTAACTCAAAGATCAGATTGACAACTATGGGGATAGTTAATCATAAATCTTGAAGTTTGGCAGACTATCATAGTTTTTCGGTTTTATCATAGTGACTAATCATATATATTAGTCTTGCCGCGATAGACGGTGTTGACGGTTATACCGGTGTTAAGCCGCGAAGGAAAGCGAGGAAAAGAGGGAAAATTCAAACAAACTAAAAATTAACAATTGCTTTACTCCGAATTGCCGCTATTTGAAAGTGAAAGTAAAATGCGCACGCAGCTTTTACAAGCTATTTAAAAGCGAAGGAAAGCGAGGAAAAGAGGGAACGCCCCCGCGGTGATACCGGTATTACCGGTGTTGTCACACGTCGATTAACCGGTGGGAAAATTTCCTCACCGTCACAACCCTAATATATATATATATATTAGATGTTGTTTTCAAGCGTGTTTATTTGAGATACACTGAAACTGCTGCACATTATTTGAGTTTCTTCCACACTAGTCTATTATTGTGGAAGAAACTCAAATAATGTGCAGCAGTTTCAGTGCACAAATGGCTAGAAAATAATGAAGGAAAGTGACTGTCCCTGAATCATGCACTGAATCACTTCCATTCAATCTTTTGGACAAATTAAGATTTTTTAATGTTTTTGAAAGAAGTCTCTTCTGCTCACCAAGGCTGCATTTATTTGATCAAAAATACAGTAAAAATTGTAAAAATATTATTACAATTTAAAACAGCTGTTTCTATGTGAATATATTTTAAACTGTAATTTATTTCTGTGATGCGCAGCTGAATTTTCAGCATCATTACTCCAGTCTTCAGTGTCACGTGATCCTTCAGAAATCATTCTAATATGCTGATTTGCTTCTCAAGAAACATTTGTACTGCTGAATATTTCTGTGTAAACTGTGATACATTTTATTTTTCAGGATTCTTTGATGTATAGAAAGTTGAAAAGAGCAGCATTTATTTAAAATAGAAATCCTTTGGAACATAACTGTAATCCTTTCCATTTTTCCATTTCAGATTTCCATTTTTTCACTTCAAAATTTCACTTTTAATTCAATATGTTACTTGCCGTTTCTTTGTAATTATTTGAAATTTACTACAATTTCTGAGTGAAAATTGCTTAAGTTTTCATTTTTCCTCTGTGTGTCGTTTTTATTTTTAAATGCTTTATATCTGTTGCTATCTGTCTCATTAATGTTTTTATGTGCATGACTTTCATATCACTTTCCCCAGTCTTTCAGATCATAAAGGCAGAATACAAATGTTAAAAGTGATGTCATATTTTGACAAAATGTCATATTTTTCTCCAGTGTGCTATTCTGAAAAAATATATATTTAAAATGTCACATTATATTGATTTCATTCACTCTGATTCATTTTTAAACTTCCCCTTCTTCTGCTTAAGATGCAGCTGAAGGCGCATCTTTAAAAAAAAGCTCAAGCTTGTGTTTATAATCACATAAAGTGACTCAACTGACATTTCAGACAAATATCACAGCATATCTCAGCCTGTCTGACATATAGCTTGTTTTGCAAGCTGTCAATCAGACGTCTTTATCATTTCTTGTTGTTTTATTGCTCGATATTGTGCGTTCATAGCTTTCATATCGAATATTTGTCTTAAACTCTTATAGTAGAAATTAAAAGAGAAACAAATGAGTTAAGTATTTGTCATCCAGTAAGAGAGCTTTAAAATGAATGTTGAGAGCAGCTCAGATCATTGGATGAGAAATGTTTGTGTTCATATTGAGACTCACTTTGTTTATGTCTTCAGCCAAATCCTCCCATGGTGCACTGCAGTGTGTATGCGATCAGATATCAGATTTGTTGTTCTCTCTAAACCGAATCTGTCCGTCTAACACACTAGTGCTGGAGAGGCTGTTAACTAAAAGTAATAGCCCTAACATTTGTCAGTGTGACAGTAGCTTATCTGTGAAAAATGCAGCTTCTCCAGCAACAAGCTGCTTTACTGAAGAGGCTGTGTAGCTTTTGCTGTTTATGTCACGTTGTGTTGCACAGAGCGAGCTGATCAGTAATCAAACACAATCTCCTCTATATCGGTCTGATTTATTTTAGTAAAGCGACTCATTCGGATGAATAATGTCAAGTAATCAGTATAAACAACTCACTGATTCATTTGAGCCATTGTTCAGTGGTATTTCCAGGAGTCCTTGTGCCTCATTTTGTTGTGAAATAAGTAGTTTTTATCACTAGTTTCTTTTGCTCAAGTTATACTAGTTAGAGTATCTTTTATACTTTTTTTGGAAAAGAGAATGTATGGTTCAAAAGCATTGTAAATGTCTTTACTGTCACTTTTGGTCAGTTTAATGCATCCTTGCTGAATAAAATTACCGTATTGGCCCGAATATAAGACGACCCTGATTATAAGACGACCCCCCCTTTTTCCAGATGTACCTTTTGGAAAAAGGCTTTTTAAAAACCAAATCTTGTTTTTTCTCAGTAAAACACATTTTGTCTTCAGTTATTTTCATATTGCATATTTTTCCTATTTTAATTTTTGTTTTGAAAGTATGGTAAAAAATGGTAAAATGTACCAACAATCACATTTAAAAAATAAACACTTTTTGATATACCATAAAAATAAAAAAAAAACAGGTAGCCCATCTGAATTAGGACATTTAGGCTATCCATCTAATAGTAGCCTACCAAAATCTTATTAACAGTAGAAGTTAAATCTTACTGTAGTCTTCAAATCTGGGTACTGTCTTACGTTTTAAAATCACAAAGAGAGTTTGGTCCCATCAGGCTAACGTGACAGTCACGACTCATGCAGCTGTAAGGTTTTCTGCTTCTTTTGTTTTTACTCGCGATCTTTACAACACGCATTACATTACGTATTTCATGGCACACTCGTTTTATGCGTATTTGGCGCCACCTATTGTTGTGGGTGTATATTGACATGTCAAAGTCTAGACCCTGAATATAAGACGACCGCGTTTTTTCAGATGTATTTCCAAGAAAAAAACATCGTCTTATATTCGGGACAATACGGTATTATATTTTAAAATAATTTTATTTTATTTGATCTTTTTTTATTTAATTAGTTTTATTTACTGTAATACTACTTCATTGTTTTCGTGCCAGATTTTGGTCTTATGTTGGCAAAAACTGTCAATTTAGTCCAGAAATCGAGTGATTAGTTCTTCCTCGCTTGTTGTTTGCAGGCGGGCTGATAAGAAAAGCTGTGTGCTTGTTGTTTTAGTGTGCAGTCTGCATCAAACAGCCGTGGGCTACGAGACGGCTTTGATACATCCCATAAACACACAGTCCTGCTCACGTTTGCTTATCATAAATGCTGCAGTTTCAGTACCGTAGTTTGTTAAAGTCCCGCTCATGATTCGGCCTCAGCTGTGTCTTTAGTTACCGCTCTAAATAGCACAGCTAACCGACGCGAGTTAAATCACCTCTGACAAAAGCGCTGCCGAATCATTCAGGAATTGAAATGCTAAACGCCTGGAGTGTCAGCGAGTTTGCATTTACAGTACAGAGAATAGCTGCTCGCTCGCGCACAAACTCATCTGACATTTCAATGCTGGAGCCGAGCTGGTGCACGACCTTCCCATGCCTGTAAATAAGTCTTCCGTCCCTTTTATTTCCGTCTTTCTTTCTCTCTGGCTGTCTCTGGTGCTGTTTGGCTCTTACATGCTGGCGTTTCTCCTCCTCTCTCCATGTTTCCCTGTGGAGGTGCTGTTGGCAGAGCGTTTGTGAGCTGTAAGCCGAGTGTCGGGAAGCTGGTGCCAGTCGAGAGAGATCAGGGAGCGAGTCCTCGCCGCATGCATAATGGATAGAGGGCATGAAATCACTTCACACGTCCTGCTGACTGACACCAAATTCACACCCTCCTGATCTCTCAGCCTCTCGTGACCCTGCTGAGGCCTCCTCATACTCAGGCTCATTACAACTCCTGAACTTACACTACAGTTACAGCATCTTTTATACTTTAATTTGGAAAAGAGAATGTATGGTTCAAAAGCATTGTAAATGTCTTGCTACCAACATTAGATGTGCTTTCAACAGTTTCTTAAAATTTATTTTATTATTTAATTAGTTTTATTTACTGTAATACTACTTCATTGTTTTCGTGCCAGATTTTGGTCTTATGTTGGCAAAAACTGTCAATTTAGTCCAGAAATCGAGTGATTAATTCTTCCTCACTTGTTGTTTGCAGGCGGGCTGATAAGACAGCTGGGCGCTAGGGTTTTGCTAAACGGGTACTGGGGGTACTAGGTGGTTGTTAGGGTGTTGCTAGGTGCTTATGGTGTTCTGAGGGGTCGCTAGGGTGTTGCTAGGTGGTTATGGTGTTCTGGGTGGTTTCTAGGGTGTTGCTAAGTAGTTACTAGGGGGTTCTGGGTCATTAGGGCATTGCTGGTTGGTTGATAGGGTGTTATAGGTGGTTGCTAGGAGGATGATAAAAACATGAGTGTTAGGGGGTTATTTGAGTGGTCATTAGGGTGTTTCTAGGGTGTTCTGGCTGTAGCTGGTTTGTGCTGCTGTGTCCCGCCCGCACCCGCACTCGCCCATCAAGAGTTGTCCCGCGCCGCACCCTGTTGCGTTGTGTCCCGCGGTACTCCCGCGGGAGTGCAGGTCTCTAGTCTAGACTTTTGACATGTCAATAAACCCACAACACTAGGTGGCGCCAAATACGCATAAAACAAGTGTGCTATGAAATACTAATGTAATGCGTGTTGTAAAGACAAAAGAGAAAGAAAAGCTTACAGCTGCATGAGTCGTGACTGTCACGTTAGCCTGATGGCACCAAACTCCCTTTGTGATTTTAAAACGTAAGACAGTACCCAGATTTGAAGACTACAGTAAGATTTAACTTCGGCGGTTCACACAGGTCATGTTCCTGCATTCAGTAACAGCTGGAAAGAGCAACATAACATGGTGTCTTAAAAACACATCTAATGTTAGCATGTTGTGAAGCTAATAACTACAATATCAGTGGTTCTCAACCTGTTTGACTCAAAGGCCCTCCTGTTGTCCAACACCATATTCAAGGCTAAATAGGCTACAATTTTTCTGGTATTTCTGCTTGTAAAGTTCCAAACCTGTTTCTTATTTCATCTGTTTGAACACAAAAGAAAAAGTTTTTCTTGCTGATGATGATGATGATGATGACGACAGACAAAATGTAAGAAATCAAGATGCTATTTATACCTGAGATTAATATTTTAGTTGACAATGTCTGGACATTTAATGAAAACTGTTGACATTTAGTCATATTTTAGTTATATTTAGTTGCGCTTCATGATAATTGTTAAACTCATAATCACAGTTGTTTTGCTCAAAATTATAATTGCAATTATTAGTCATTTGAGAATTTCTTTTTACTTTTCAACAAAATTATTGCACTTTGAGGTAAGCACAAATCAAAAGAATGCGTTTTATATTTGACCTCATCTGGTTTCCTGTATTATATTTTTCTTTTTTTATTGTAAATTAACACTTTTGTCTGTTAAAACGGCAATTGTAATTTAGAAAAATAAAATACAAATATATATTTTGTCTCCTCTTTTTTGTTGTAGGCTAAAATAAAGTGATAAGGTAAAGTTTTTATATTTATATATAAAACATTTCGGTCTTGTCTTTTGTAAAGAATATTGCGTATTGATATAGCCACAGTTATTGTTAATTGTTATTAACACAATATTGTTATTGTTTTATCTCGTCATCGTCTTGTCTTAGTCATGGAAAAAAGGTCATTGACAAGCATTTTTCATCATGACCGTTAACTAAAACTAAAACCATTGTTACTTGAAATAAAATGCAGAAAAACTTTTACAGCTTTTCAAAAACTTTTCATTTTCATTTAGTTTAACTTTTACTGTAATAAAATAATTAAAATAAGAATTATACCTTTGCTCAAACTTTCTCCATGGCATTAGAACTGGTACACCGTTGTTGCTTGCGAAAACACAATAACGGCGCCGTGGGTGTAAATTTACAGATTAAGGGGCGTTTATTATAATGAGATCCCTTTGCCACGTCACCAAGGGAGCGAAATCAGACGTGCTCGTTTTCTCAGACGCTTGCAGAAAAAGTCTTACCAAAACAAAGTGACTGGGTTAATCTTTTTCATGTTTCCTTGGTTGGTAGATGCACCGGGGACCTGATTATAGCACTTAAAACCTGGAAAAGTCAGATTTTTATGATATGTCACCTTTAAGTTGAAGTACTAAAATAAAAACTAAAACTAAGAATGAAATAAAAACTATAAAGACATATTTAAAAAATATTATGTTAAACTAAAATAAAAACATAAAATAAAAGCTAATTCAAACAAAATTAAACTAAAATGAAAAATATAAAAATAAAAAAACAATTCAAAATATTAATAAAAAACTTTAAAAGTATTTAATGATACTAAAACAACACTAAATAGTATAGCTACAATGAGAATTATCCTCAAAACCTCATGCTTGTATTTATGTTAATGCATGTGCATGATGCTCACTAGTGTAATGCGCGTCAGGAGCGAGCAGCGTGTAACTGCAGGCTGTAGATGCTGATTCTCTGGCAGCTTCTTTGTGTTAATGCTGAATATCTCCGTCAGGCCTGACCGCACGTAACCTGTCTGTCACCTCAGAGCAGCCCTCCTACCGCTTAAACACATCAGTGTGTGTGTGTGTGTGTGTGTGAGCGACCGCAGAATGCTTCATAGGCCAAATGTTTTCACTGGCAGCTTCAGTCAGTGGCTCTTTCATTCGGCTCTTTAGCGATGGATGGCCGCTTTGAAGGATGATGGGAAATCACTCCCTCCTGCCAGGACGATTTATGCCGCCTGTACACTCAGACCTGCCCTCTTTAGAACGGACCTCGAGATATATGACAGACACAAAGCTGCTGTTCACTGACAGGCAACTAGTTACATGTAAAAACTGTTAACTTAAAGTAATAAACCAGTGTGACTTTCTTTCTTCTGTGTAAGAAAAAAACGGATCAAAAACTTAGATTTTTTTTATTGTATGAACAAAAAACACTTTAAAAATGTTGGTAACACTTTACAATATGGTCATATTAGTTAATATTTGTTAATGCATTACACTATTTAATTTAAAGTCCCCATGAAATCAAAATTAAAGTTTTTTGGGCAGGGATGCGGGAAGTAGGGGTGCTGAGGGGGCTGCAGCACCCCCTGTTTTCACATGGTTGCAAATGCAACGCCAAGTTTGTTCATTTAAATTTATTCAGTTTTAGCATTTAATAATTTATTTGTAATGATCTCTGACCCTGTCTTCCTGTTTCAGTTAAAATGACGTCAACACATAGAGTAACACTGCGTGTTTCTGAGCATTTCAGGGGACCTTTAAAGATAGTAAAACACATGCATAACAATTGGTGAAATTTGTTTTACATAATGTTTTCTAAATTAGAAATAATTTTGAAAAAACATTTCTAAATTAGAATGATTTGAACTTGAGAAAAGAAATGAATCTGTAAAATTCTCAGATTTATTTAGATGGCAATTTCTTGATCCTGTAAGCCTATTGGAATATTTTTCACAAAAAAAAAAAAAAAAATCAATCCATCCAATATATAATAATTATCCGTCCAATTATAAATGCTTGTCACCTTTATTAGTCTTTGTTTATTTTATGTTTCTATTTAGCTTTAATTTATATTATTTCAGTTTTAATTTTCAAAATTCTGGGACCAGACACTCTTTGGATATTCGTAAGTTTCTTACGATGAATTCTAAGAAGTTCATACGAATATTCTTTTGTGCATTTCTTTAAAATTTTTAGTAAAAACATTTTTTGTTTATCTGATTGTATGATTTGCTGATCAACTCCATGAAAAACACCTTAAAGTTACGTAATTATAAAATTTAAGACAATTTGTAGATTTAAGACAAATTGGAGGTTATTCTATTTAATTACGATGAGTTTAAGAAGATTCTTTACAGATATACAAATTCTTCTTAAATTTTGTCTTAAAGGAATAGTTCACCTCAAAAATGTTAATTCTGTCATTTAGTCACCCTCATGTTGTTCCAAACCTGAATGAGTTTCTTTCTTCTGTTAAACAAAGATGATGTTTTAAAGTATGTCGGTAACAAAATAGTTGCTGGTCCCCATTGACCTCCATAGTATGGAAAAAAATTACTATGAAAGTCAATGGGGACCAGAAACTGTTTGGTTTCCAACATTCTTCTAAATATCTTCTTTTGTGTTCAACAGAAGAAAGAAACCTACAGGTTTGGAGCAGTGTTAATTTCATTGACGAATAATTTTCGTCATAATTGTCGTCAACGACATTTTTTTCACCGACGACAACGAGACGATAACGAACAAAAACTCTTTTTGAATGACAAAAACTATGACGTAAATCTACTGACATTTTCGTCAACGAATAAAAACGAGACGAAAATGTTAGGAAGGGACGCTTTGGGAAGAGATTCATTCAGAACGAAACTGCTACGTGGTTCGGAGGTTATGCGTACATATGAACCGGCGGGACATAAGCTAACATACACTTGCTGCACGTCACATAAAACTTTCAAAAAATACTCTTTCGCGTCGCATGACTGGAGAATTACACACAAAATGATGTTGAATTGTCCGTTTTGATGAGTATTCATGTAAACACAGTTGATTACGTCTTAAGTGAACGTAAACAGCAGGGAGAACGTGTATCAGTACATTGCATCCATTGCAGCCGTGCATTCGGTTTTAAAGGGACAGCAGCCTAATTTAGTTGCTATTGTCCGAGTCATTGATGTTAATCAAGCAACAAAAGAAAGACAGAAAATCACGCACTGCTCTTGACTGAAAAACTTTAGTAGCC
>NW_015659007.1:279967-282993 GCF_001515625.1 Sinocyclocheilus rhinocerous | reverse complement strand
CTGCTTGAAAGAATGAGGAATATGGTAAACAAGTTGCTATAAAGAATGCATAACTAGCCTATATAACCATTGGTAGCCTATTTCATATTTCAAAAGAAGACCATGTTCTTGTTCTTTATGAGAAGTGGTTTTATTTAATTTTAACATAAAGGCATGTTGTGTGTCACCGCAGTTAAATCGGTGTCTATCATGGTAAAACCTTAATATCAAACCTATATAATGAGTTTGGAAATTTTAGAGAAATGCTTCATAAATGCACTGTAACTAAACCCATTAGATTTTAGCCGACTAAATTTACTGTAGATTTAGTCGACTAAAAGCTTATGATATTTAGTCGACTAAAACTAGACTAAAACTAAAAACAATTCAGATTACTAAAATATGACTAAAACTAAATGGCATTTTAGTCAAAAGACTATGACTAAAACTAAATCAAAATTTGCTGTCGAAATTAACACTGGTTTGGTGCATTTCTTTTAAGAAAGTTTTTGGAAGGCATTGTGTTGTTTTTATAGCAAAAAATGTTTTCTTAATCGCTGCTTTTTACTGCTGTATTTTTATTACTGTTTACGAGCTGTGTCTCGAGACCAGAATATCAGAGAGATTTGGAGTTTGGCCCTAGAAAGCGCCTACAGCTCTCAGCATCACGGCACAGGCAGACACACTCATATTCTCCTCAGAAAATGTACAAATCTAGTTTCCAAGTAGCCCAGACTGTTGAAGAACAGAGGATTGATTACACACACACACACACACGCACATCCACATCAGTCTGATTGAAAAAGAAAGTCAGATTGCCATGAAAGTGTATCTGAGAAATGAAAGAGTACAGGGGGAAATTAATTTTTTCCTTCCTTTGCAATAAAGTGCCACATCTGCCACACACACACACACCACACACACACACACACACCAAATCCAGACAGCATCCTGACTGTAACTGTACCTCATAACTGATTTATATAGCGCTTCATGTGTAAAATTTACAGAACATGCAAATATTAGGTAAAATCGACCAGTTTCTATTGATGCTTATTGGCAGGTTTTTTTAATCTACATTTCTTGATAAATCCTGCATCTCAAGCATTCAGGGCAGTGATATTTTAGTATCATTTATATACTATTAATATTTGGAAATACCTTTTATTTTTTTATTATTTTTATTTTAATTTTAATTTAAGTTTTAGTAATTTTATGTGCTTTTATTAGTTTTTTTTTATATTTAGCTTTATATTTATTTCTGTTTTCATTTTAGTAATCTTAATACTTAAACTTAAAATTTTATTTCAGCTACTTGCCAAGGCAACATTTAGTCATTTTTTATGTGCTTTTGTCCTTTTTAGTAGTTTTTTAATCAAATATATTTTCATTTAGCTTTAAATTAAATTAAATTTCAGTTTTAGTTTAAGTACTTCAACTTATATTATTTTATTTAGTTGCCAAATAAACATTTCTAAGTTTTAGTCATTTTGTTATGTGCTTTTGTTCTTTTTAGTAGCTTTTTATGAATGTATTTTTATGTATTTATTTATTTATTTTTCTGTTTTAATTTTATTCGTTTTAGTACTTAAACTTTTTATTTCAGTTTCAGTTATTTCTAATTTTGTCATTTTGTTATTTTAGTCCATTTTGTCTTTTTTGAATTTTTTTTAATTTAACTTTAATTTATTTTTATTTTAGTTTAATTTGAGTAATTTTAGTACTTCAGCTTGAACTGATTTTATTTTCAGTTAGTTGCCAAGGCTAAGTTTTAAATTTTAGTCAGTTTGTTATGCGCTTTTGTCGTTTTTATTAATTTTTGATTTAAAACTATTTAGCTTTAATTTGTTTATTTCAGTTTTTGTTTTAGTAATTTTTTGTACTTCAATGTAAAAATTTTTAGTCAAACTTTTAGTCAATTTGTTATGTGCTTTTGCCCTTTTTAGTAGTTTTTTTTTTATGAACATATTTTTATTTAGCTTTAATTCATACTTATTTCAGTTTTAGTCATTTTAGTACTTCAACTTAAAATTATTATATTTTATTTAGTTGCCAAGGGGGCATTTTCTAATTTTCATTTACAGTTTTTTTTCATTTGCTAACAAGCGTTGTTCAATACTGAAGCCACATTTTCAAAACTGTTCATACAGTCTGCATTACCAGCATGAATCTTGGCCAAACTGTTTATCACACCTCCAAAACTCACTCAGACCAACAAAACACTTTATATTTGTCTCAAAATAAGCTTGTTTTACCATAACACTGGCAACAATTCTCATTCAGAAAATATAAATTTCATTCATAACACACTGATCTAAAAACACTAACAATGAGGAGCATTACATAAACTATGAACTTTTATCTTTGAAGTTTGAATGATTTGTCACATAAGTATTTCATCAATGAGAAAAGCACCATCCCCCCTCCCCCCCTCATCTTTACATGAAAAATGATTCACAGTTTGGTCCGCATAGTCTTCTGTATCGCCGAATGTGTGAACAGTTTTGAAAATGTGGCTTCAGAATTGAACAATGCTTATTAGCAATTGAAAAGAAAACTGCACGTTTTTTTATGTAATATTTATTATTTTAGCTTTATTGCAATTAATGACATTTTTTAGCAGTTTTCATTTTAGTTTTAGTTAACCATAACCACACTGATTCTGGCATTGTCTTTTTCACGATAGACACGCATTTCTGCCATAACGTGATTTTGGCCCTAATGAGGAGCCTTAGTAGGCGACATGATTCTGCTGCCTGTGTTTTGGATCAGCGTTGGTCCTGTGAGGCAGATCAGCAGTGCTTTGTGTTGTTTGGACGGCGGCGACTGGAATCAGATTTAGCGTATCGAGCCGAGCAGCAAACCCCCGTCCTCCCGTCGCTCCTGGTTACTGAGCAGCGGTTGCCATGGTTATGATGGTGAGGCTGAGAGGTGTAAACTACTGCAGGTGCTGCTGTGTGTGTTTGTGTGTGTGTGTGTGTATGTTTATGTGTGTGTTTGTGTGTGTGTGTGTGTGTGTTTATGTGTATGTTTATGTGTGTGTGTGT
>NW_015659007.1:254431-279475 GCF_001515625.1 Sinocyclocheilus rhinocerous | reverse complement strand
CTAACTATAAAAATGGATGCAATTATTATAAAACGATTATAATAAATTATAATGAGTTATTAAACAATTATAGTATAATGACAAGGATATAATAAAATGTAAATGGTATTTTCATATTTGTAGTATTTGTTTTACTGCCTTTTATACTCATGTAAATAAAGCTTTTTTAAACAAATACAGTAAAACATTACATACAGTAATTATAATCAACATTATGCTAATGATAATTTAAGGACAAAATGGACTTCGTTTTCTTTATGATTTCTTTGGGCTTCTTCTGTGTTTTGGTCAAATTCAGCCGTACGTGTTTGAGTTACGTCTCATTAGGAAGGAAAATGACTTGGTTTTTGCGCAAAGACAAAGCCGTGGGGGGTGAATGCATCTAAATGCAGATTTGAGCTTTTATCACTTATATCATTATTCAAATGCTGGGATATACACTCATCCCTAAATCCATATGGAATGAAGAACTGCAATTGATTTTCTATGCGTTTCCCGCAACAGATAATTGAGGTAGCAGCGAAGAGCGTGGATTTGGGAGATTAGATCATCCGTTCATCTTCCCTTCTCACTTAAAGCAATATTCCAGGTTATTACATTTGCATATCTGTGGACGGCATCTGTGTGTAAAAACCAGTGGGAAATGTGTTTACAGTAATGCACTTACAACGCAAGTCTAGCAGGCAGTTCATCACAAATAAATGTTAAACATACACAACTATCACAGTGTTTCTATCACAGAGTCTCTATCAGACTTTTAAAATAAGTCACCAAGGCTGCATTCATTTGATACAAAATACAAAAAAATCAGTAAATTGTGAAATATTATTGTCATTTCAAATAGCTGTTTTCTATGTGAATATCTGTTAAACTGTGAAATAGAAAATAGAAAATTTGAAATTGAAATATTTTCTAACATTATAAATGTCTTTACTGTCACTGTTGATCAATTTAATGCATCTTTGCTGAATAAAAATATTAATTTCTTACTGATGCCAAACTTTTAAACAATAGTGTACATTTTTAACTTGTTCCATGAGGTTTCACTTGACATCTTTAACAAAACTACAAGCTTCACATTTTAAATCCTCTTTAAAATCAAAGGACTGTATTACTGTAAACACAGTTTTAAAGGCTGGGGAATGAAAGAGGTTGAAATGGTTGTGACTGAAAACATGCCAACTGCTGTCCATACTTGAGTTATAAATAACCTGGAGTATAAAATAAAATGTGTTGTTTTCCAGTATTGACTGAATAATGGTGTTGCATGTTCAAATTTACAGTGGATCTCTCTCTTTTCTTGGGTTTAGATTATTGGAGTTGTACGGGATACCTTTACATTCACATTTATGCATTTAGCTTTTAGACGACAAAGCCTTGACTGTGTTCCTACTGTATTTACAGTGCATCAGTGTTTATTCTGATTCATCTGCTGGGATGAACTGAGAGTGAAGCTGACAGATAACTAAAAAGCTTCAGATGCACATGAACACACATCAGACTGAGATCCAGCTCATACGAGCGAAAATATGATGGAGTTCAGCTGTAAAACTTTTTCGTTTCGAAAGCTTTCCCATTGTTAGAAGAACAAACTCACTTGAGTGTCGGATTGTGAGCTGAAGCTTCATCTTTCTGTTGTTGCTCTCGCATCTCTGAAGTGTTTTAATGAACTGCGCTGAGATCCAGAGCAGACGCTCAGGCTGGAGAACAAATATTATTCATGTGTTTTCTGTGTTTGAGGACGTTACAAAGGCTTTTGCTGTAATAATCCGTCAGGTTTTATGAGGAACAGTGAACTGGGCTTTTCCTTTGTTTGGATCACATCTAAAAAAATCTGAACTTCTCTTGATGTCAAATGAAAAAGAGTCGTATTTGCTTCCTTAAATCACACTCATGTTCTTATTGTGAATGATTCATCAGTGCATGTATTGAAATATTTGTCTTCATAATCTTTCAGCAAAATATAATAACTCAAAGAACTACTTTTCTCTTCAGTTGACATCATCATCATGAACTAAAACTAAAACCATGAAAAGGAATGTTAACTGATAATAAAATAAAACAATATTATTATGTTTATAATTATATTTATTTGTACTTTATATCTATATGTTTATTTCAGTTTTAGTTTGAGTAATTTTAGTTTTGTTTTTTTTAAATTCCAAGGCAACATTTCGTTTTTTGTTTTGTTTTTAGTTTAACTTGAAGTGCTAAAATAACTAAAATGAATAATTAATAAAAATTACAAACATAAAAAAATCATTGCTTGAAATTAAATAAACATTAACTGAAATAAAATAAAATTTTCATATTTATTTAAATGTATATTTATTTTAGTTGTAGTAATTTTAGTACTTAAAGATTTATTTTATTTCATCAAGTTGTCAAGGCACCATTTTTCATTTTCATTTAGTTTAACTTAACTAAAATGAATAATTAATGAAATCTAAAACCATAAAAGTATTTTCATTACTTGAAACAAATAAATGCTAACCGAATAACATAATACATTTT
The DNA here is from genome assembly GCF_001515625.1 of Sinocyclocheilus rhinocerous. NCBI lineage: Eukaryota > Metazoa > Chordata > Actinopteri > Cypriniformes > Cyprinidae > Sinocyclocheilus > Sinocyclocheilus rhinocerous. Next base: position 276,961 of record NW_015659007.1, on the reverse strand, counting down.
CCTTAATAAATGAAATCATTATTTCAAAACTGCATTTTGTATTTGAATGATTCGCTCAGCAGTCCGGACTACCCTCTGTAGTCTTCTGAGGTCAGATTTGGTAGCTGAGCTGAACCAGACAGTTATTGAAGTGCAGAGGATGGATGATATATGATATAATATGATACAAATGATATAATGAATGATCTGTGGAGTATTTTGAGCTGAAAAATCACAGACACATTCTGGGGACACCTGAGACTCATATTATATATTGTAAAAAAGGGGCATAATAGGTGCCCTTTAAGCCCCGTTCACACCAAGAACAATAACTATAAAGATAATGATATTAGCGTCCACACCAGCGGACGATATCGTCTGTTTATTCTAAGAGCACACGCGTCTGCCGCTTTAAATTCTCCAGCTCGTTACAGCAGGATGGATTCTGATTGGCTGTCAATTATTTGGAAAAAAATCGTTCTGGAACTGATTCCAGCGATATCGTTTCTCTGTGCCTTTATCGTTATAGCTGTGGTGTGGACTCTGCTATTCTTTAATATTGAGAACGATTTTTAGAACTATATCTTTATCGTTATCTTTACAGTTATCGTGCTTGGTGTGAATGGGCCTTTACACACATCTTCAAAACTTTTGCCTCTTTTTTTCAAAACTTTACACACAAATCCAAGAATTGCACACACAAAATGCAAAATGCCTCACATCTCTTGCAAAATGAAGCACTGCATTCAAAATATCACAAACACAATATTCAAACCCCTTTGCCATAATATCAATTCCTGTTAGATTTGTGTGTGTTACATAGAGAATTGTGTGTTGTGTTTTGCAAAAAGTGTTTTATGAAATTGAAAACTGAGTCAAAGGCCGAGAATTAGTGTATGGTTTTGCAGATTTGGTGTGTGCTTCTGCTGTTTGAGTGTCAGCTTTCAGAAATTGTGTGACAAGAAAAGATTTTGTGTGCAAGCAGTTGAAAAAAACTGTAATATTCAATTATTGTAGGCTGCAGAATTAATCAAATGTGATAAAATAACACTGCCTTAAAAATGGTAAACAATAGCTAGAAATTAATAGTTTGAGATTAAGAGTTTGAATTAATAGTTGTTTATGAAAAGGAGCTGATTTAATATTAAATATGATTTAACTGTATTCTTCCTAGACTTAATAAATATTTTATAGCATTACACAGATTTCAGTATAAAATATGATCCTTGTTGTTGTCTAAGCTGAAATAAAGCTATAATAAACTAAAATATAAATATTAGATGAAAAATTTTGGAGAAAGTTAGGAATTAACTGAAATAAGTTTAAGCTTCAGTATTAAAATTAATAACACTGAATTAAAAAAAAAAATCTGTATCGAAATATGTAGGAAAATCTTTAAACAAATAATACAAATTTCAAAAGGATATTATAATTACTAAAACTTTAAAGTGAAAATGAAAACTGAAAATATAAAAATAAAAGCTCATTCGAAAATATTAATAAATACTGTAATAGTATTTAAATAATCTTAAATTGTAAACAAGAGCTAAAAATTGAGAATTTGAATTTATAATTTTTTATGAATGGGAGCTGATTTAATATTCAAAATCCGGTGTTACTATACTTTTCCTAATAGAAGATACTAGATATTGTTAATTGAAATAAATCTGAAATGAGCTAACATATAAATATTAGAAGAAAAATGTAAACTTAAACAAAAACTTTTTGCATTTAGATATTATATTATAAAATTATATTTTTATAATTAATAAATAGAAATTAAATCTAAATAGAAATTTTAAAAATAACTAAAAATGACAACAAATTTGTCAATAACAAAATTATTAAAACCTAACCTAAAAATCAAATGAAAAGTGAAAATATTAAAATAATTTAAAATATTTATAAATAATATAATGGTTTGTAAATAATACTAAAGTAACACTGCCCTGACATTTGTGAACAAATCTAGATTAGAAGAAAAATGTAAACTTAAACAAAAACTTTTTGCATTTAGATATTATATTATAAAATTATATTTTTATAATTATTTTAATACTAATATATATGTTTTTTAAAATATATTTTTACACATTATACTAATGTATAATATGTGTTTTTTAAAAATCATTTTATAATATTTATAAAATAATAGTGTAATGTTTTATTTATACAGCACTTTTGACAGTGGACATTGTTTGAAATCAGCTTTACAGAAAATGACTGCAGTAATAATGTTGTAGGTTCTCTCAGTTCAATTAAGAGAAAATTACAGATCAATATATTTGTCTGTAAACCCCCAGTGAGCGAGTTAAAATTATCGTGAGCAGCAGTTTTCAGATAAACATTGAGGAAAAGCGGCGGCTCGTTATGAGTCCAGGAGTCTGCTGTGAATTAATTACCCTCTCATTACATCCATTCAGACTGTCAATATCAGATTCATTTCAGCTTTTTCCCTCATTTCCCGTCTAACTTTAGCTCGGCTTTATTTTAATTTTCATCAGAGGCTCTCATTAACTGCTTAACTGGCCGTAACTCTTTAATTAGAGCGGTGAGATCGATTACCTGTGAACGAGGGCTGTGTGAATTCTGAGGAAAACAGGTGACACCTAATGAGGGAAATTACGCTAAACCGCAGATAAATCAACTCAAATGTTCTACATAATGTATGCTCTGTTACAGACGATTGATATTTAGTGATATTATTGATTTAATGTTCTGACACTTTTATTGAATTTTATTTTATTATACTATTATTGAACCAAGACTAAATTGAATTGAGCTGAATAATGACACTTGATGATTTAATATTTGATTACTGTACTTTTCCAGGACTTTTTTATACTTATTTTATAGTATTACACACATTTCAGGATAAATTATGGTCTTTCAAACAGTGTTGTTATTGTTAACTAAAAATATTAAAAATTGTGTTTGGTAATTGAACAAAGCTGAAATAAAATAAAATATAAATATTAGATAAAAAACCTAAACTTGAAGTTAGAAAATTCTAAGAAAACTAGAGATGAAATGAAGTTTAAGCTGAAGTAAATTATTTAAAACTAAAATTAAAATAAATTCTATGTAGAAATATTTTTTTAAATCTTATAAAAATGACAAAAAACTAATAGAAATGACAGAAGCACATACATTAGTTTTACTAAAATGAATAAAATTATATATTATATATTAATTATATATCAATAACGTTATACTTTTTATTAATACTTTTTGTAATGAGTCTACACAAATTAAACTCATATTTGTCTTTACAAACTAAGGGACGAGTTGAGCTTTATCGTCATTTGAAACAATTTTAATAAGTGAAAATTAAAGAAATGATAAAAAAATAAATATATTTTTAAAAATCGTCGCCTTGGAATTATAAGGTGTTCTATCTGAGTTATTCACATATTCTTATTCTGGGACAACTTATTTACATTATGTGATGTTTCTTTTGTAAGCTGTGTACATTTTGGACCTTTTTTTTAGAAAACAAAAAGGGTTCTATCTACAGAAGTCTATGGAACACAAACATTTTGAAGCTCAATATCTCAAAACTGCTCAGAATGCTGATAGAACCTTATAATTCCAAGGTGGCGAAATGTTAAATTATTTATTATTGTTGTTGTGGTTATAATTAATAATAATAATAATTGAAAATAATAATAATTTAATAGAAATTGAAATAGTACTTTTATTGATTAATATTATATATTATTATTAATTATTATTTTATTAATACTGTTTTGTGACAAGTGTAAAATAAATGTAAAATATAATAAACTGTTCTGACCTCTTCTAAAAGAGAAAAAAGTATAAGACCACTGAAAAACATGAATATTGGCCAATTATTATCCCCAGTGCTTGTCTGCGCCTCTGGTTGTTTTCTGATGTTCATGTTTCTGTGTTTTCAGGTGTGGTGTTTCACTACCGTTCTCCCGCGGAGCGTTATTCGCTGTCGTTCGACGAGGCCATTCGCGCGTGTGAGGAGAACTCGGCTGAGGTCGCGACCCCTGAGCAGCTGTGGGCGGCGTTTCACTCCGGCATGAACAGCTGTGCGGCCGGATGGCTCAGAGACCAGAGCGTCAGGTTTGACTCATGAGCATCAGTCAGGAAATATCAGAGAGTGTAATAGAATGCTAAAACAAATTATATCTGGGGTTTTTTATAAACTGAGTGTTGAGTCAAACTTGATTGTAACCTGAAACACAATTTTAATGAGTAATAATTAAAATAATAATTTAAAATAATGATAATTTTGAAATAATAATAATTTACTAATAATTTATGAATTAATATTATATATTAATATTTTATGAATGATGTTTTTGTTATGGGTCTACACAAATTAAACTCAGTTTGTAAGGTTGTTCCTGAAGGTTTGCTTTGAGCTTTCAGAAATTCACATATGTATTTAGTACATAGTATACTTAATAGTATATTATTTAGTATGTTTATTTATTTAGTAAATAATAAATATTGAATGCATAATATAAATACATAGATTTTTTTGTAAATAATCAAATAAATAAAATTATTATTATTGTATTATTTTTTATATTGTTATAATTCTATACATTAAATTATTTGTATATTTATTAATTTAGTAAATCATAAATATTAAATACATAATATTAATACATAATATACAATTAATATAACTATAATAAGAAGAATAAGAATAGTTTGTAAAAAGAAATACATTATTTTATTATTACTTTACTATTTTAATTATGCATTGTGTATTAATATTATACATTACACAATGTATACAACAATTATTATTATTATTATTATTATTAATTTAAAATAAAAGTAATATTTTTAAAAGATTTGTTTAGCTAAAGTTTTTATGTATGTATGTATGTATTTATGTATTTATTTAGATAGATAGATAGATAGATAGATAGATTAAATTAAACGTCTCGGTTACGTATATAACCCTCGTTCCCTGAAGGAGGGAATGGAGACGTCACGTCGGTGACCGACGAATTGGGATCTCGCCTGAGAGCCCTATCATCTTCGAGTGTAAACTAAATGAGCCAATACACATTGGCATGCAATAATTGCATCCAGCTGCTGCTCGTCACGATACAAGCATAAGTAGGCAGCAGGTGCAACGCATATTCTGGTTTTCGCTGAGGAGCCGAGCCAGTGACCCGGTGCCCCGTGGTCGTACAGCAACTGTGGTGATGGGACGCGACGTCTCCATTCCCTCCTTCAGGGAACGAGGGTTACATACGTAAAGCGTGAACGGGACAGAGCAGAGGTAGGGCTGGGTCTACCTCCTTCGAGGGCAGCGCTTGCAGGTTCACCACCTGATGCCTGAAAGGCGTGGTGGGAACCGTGGGCACATATCCGGGCCGGGGTCTCAGATAATGTGAGAGTTAGCCGGCCCGAATTCCAGGCACGATTCGTTGACTGAAAATGCATGCAGGTCCCCTACCCTCTTGATGGAAGCCAGCACAGTTAAGAGCACTGTCTTTATTGACAGAGTTCTCAGCTCTGCGGACTGCAACGGCTCAAAAGGGGCCCTCTGCAATGTCTTAAGCACCAGAGGGAGATCCCATGAGAGTACGGGGTTAGGGCGAAGAGGATTTAATCTCCTTGCACCCCTCAGGAAGCTGATGATCAGGTTGTGCTTTCCCAAAGACTCACCGTCTACAGGATTGTGATGTGTGGCAATTGCGGCAACATATACGTTTAGGGTGGAAGGAGACAGCCTTCGCTCCAACCCCTCTTGGAGCACAGCTCTGATCGGGCATCTCCAGGGGTCTTCCCGGTGAGAATAGCACCATTCAACGAAAAGGTTCCACTTCAAGATATAGGCATGCCTCATAGAGGGTGCTCTTGCCGAAGTGATGGTGTCTACCACCGCCTGGGGTAGATCACCTAGGACCTACACGTCCCATCTAGGGACCACACGTGGAGGTTCCACAGATCTGGCCCATCTCTGAGAAAGTAGATCTTTCCTCAGAGGAATGAGCCCAGGGAGGGGCTGTCGCAAGGAGCATCAGTTCCAGGAACCAGGTCCGGTTGGGGCAGTAAGGTGCAACTAGCAGGACCTGCTCCTCATCCTCCCTGACTTTGCACAAAGTCTGTGCAAGTATGCTCACTGGGGGAATCGCATACTTGCGTAGACCGCGGGGCCAGCTGTGCGCCAGTGCATCCGTGCCGAGGGTTCCCCTAGACAGGGAATAGAACAGCTGGCAATGGGACATGTCTGGAGAGGCAAACAGTTCTACCTGTGCAGGTTCACCACCTGATCCCTGAAAGGCGTGGTGGGAACCTTGGGCACATATCCGTTTCAGGATAAAGTGAGAGTTAGCTGGCCCGAATTCCAGGCACGATTCGTTGACTGAAAATGCATGCAGGTCCCCTACCCTCTTGATGGAAGCCAGCGCAGTTAAGAGCACTGTCTTTATCAACTGAGTTCTCAGCTCTGCAGACTGCAGCGGCTCAAAAGTGGCCCTCTGCAATGTCTTAAGCACCAGAGGGAGATCCCAAGAGAGTACGGGGTTAGGGCGAGGAGGATTTAATCTCCTTGCGCCCCTCAGGAACCTGATGATCAGGTTGTGCTTTCCCAAAGACTCACCGTCTACAGGATTGTGATGTGTGGCAATTGCGGCAACATATACGTTTAGGGTGGAAGGAGACAGCCTTCGCTCCAACCCCTCTTGGAGCACAGCTCTGATCGGGCATCTCCAGGGGTCTTCCCGGTGAGAATAGCACCATTCAACGAAAAGGTTCCACTTCAAGGTATAGGCATGCCTTATAGAGGGTGCTCTTGCCGAAGTGATGGTGTCTACCACCGCCTGGGGTAGATCACCTAGGACCTACACGTCCCATCTAGGGACCACACGTGGAGGTTCCACAGATCTGGCCCATCTCTGAGAAAGTAGATCTTTCCTCAGAGGAATGAGCCCAGGGAGGGGCTGTCGCAAGGAGCATCAGTTCCAGGAACCAGGTCCGGTTGGGGCAGTAAGGTGCAACTAGCAGGACCTGCTCCTCATCCTCCCTGACTTTGCACAAAGTCTGTGCAAGTATGCTCACTGGGGGAATCGCATACTTGCGTAGACCGCGGGGCCAGCTGTGCGCCAGTGCATCCGTGCCGAGGGTTCCCCTAGGCTCACTGGGGGAAACGCATACTTGCGTTGACCCTGGGGCCAGCTGTGCACCAGTGCATCCATGCCGAGGGTTCCCCCGGTCAGGGAATAGAACAGCTGGCAATGGGACGTGTCTGGAGAGGCATCTGCAGCTGCAGCCGGCGGCGGGGTGTGCTTGATAGCCTCTGTCTGCTTCTGGGCAGCCGAGAACTGTTGGGCAAAGCTCTCGACTGCATCGCCAAATAGGCCGGCCTGGGAGATAGGGGAGTCGAGAAAACAATATTTGTCGGTCTCCCGCATATCTACCAGGTTCAGCCAGAGATGGCGCTCCTGGACCACCAACGTGGCCATCGTCTGACCCAGGGAGTGCGCAGTGACTTTCGTCGCTCTCAGGGCGAGTTCAACGAAAAGGTTCCACTTCAAGATATAGGCATGCCTCATAGAGGGTGCTCTTGCCGAAGTGATGGTGTCTACCACCGCCTGGGGTAGATCACCTAGGACCTACGCGTCCCGTCTAGGGACCACACGTGGAAGTTCCACAGATCTGGACGCGGGTGCCAGAGGGTGCCCCGTCTCTGAGAAAGTAGATCTTTCCTCAGAGGAATGCGCGAGGAGCATCAGTTCTGGGAACCAGGTCCGGTTGGGCCAGTAAGGCGCAACTAGCAGGACCTGCTCCTCAACCTCCCTGAATTTGCACAGTGTCTGTGCAAGTAGGCTCACTGGGGGAAACGCATACTTGCGTAGGCCCCGGGGCGTCGCGGTGCGCAGCTCCTGCATCAGCCCGGGGTCAGAACTACCCTCGTGCAACTCTTTTAGTGCCTTGGCCTGGTATACCTGCAGGAGTGCCATGGTGAGCAGGGCGGAGGCAGCCTGTCCAGCGGCTCTGTAAGCCTTGGCCGTAAGAATGGACGAGAACTTACAGCCCTTGGATAGCCGCCAATTCTGGGTCAGGCTCGGGCAAGCAGCCGGATGCAATTATCGCATGCCAATGTGCATTGCCTCGTTTAGTTTACACTCGAAGATGATAGGGCTCTCAGGCGAGATCCCAATTCGTCGGTCACCGACGTGACTCGGAGTGACCGACTGAAAGGGAACTGACTTTGTGAAGTTCCTCCTGACGGTTTGGACAGTTGTTTGTGAACTTTAGCAATCACAGCATATCTTTCAGTGTTGATGAAGGACTATTAAACTCCAGCCAGACAGACATGCTTCACCTTGAGCTATTATAAGGATCCTATTATAATATTGTAGTGAAATTATTTATTAGCATCTCCATGACAGCACAGCTTTATTTACATATGGATATTCTCCTCTCCGCAGGTATCCCATACAGAGACCCGAGCTCGGCTGCTATGGACACGCAGAGTTTTCTCCTGGAGTGAGGAATTATGGGAAACGGGACCCTTCGGAACTGTTTGATGTTTACTGTTTCGCCAATGACATGCAAGGTGAGATTCCGGAAAATACGTTTAACATGGACAAATGGGATCAATCAAATGTTTCAAACCATATCCGACTATTATGATAGTACTAGTAACGTCCTGCTCCAGTCGTGCTTGCGAATCAGTCTCTTGTCGATCAGCCACTTCAACCGTTTCATCATCAGACTCCGGTTCGAATTGGTAAGGTACAATCGATACCATCTTTTCTATGTATTGACAAGTCTCCAGGGCTGTCATTCCGTCATGGCAATGGGCGTTTTGTTTCCGACACGCGATGTACGCGTTAGACCAATCCAGAGACAATCTCTCTACGGCTCTGGACCAATCACAAAAGACTGCGCCATCTGACCAATCACAGCAGTGAGGGCTCACGGAAAGGAGGGGTTTAGAGAGACTGATTCAGATTTTTTGAGAAAACCTTTATGACCTTGCATGCATGTAAACCTGTTTTAGGAGACTCATAAAACAATATTAGCAACCTTAAAAATGGCATAATAGGGGCACTTTAATGTAGTTAATGTATTATTGTAATTTAATTTCTATCTATCTATCTATCTATCTATCTATTACAATAACACCACAGAAATGTATGTGGAGCTAATAGTCACAACATATGAATAATTCATAACCGTTTTAAAAAAGGTGCATTTTTAATCATTTACCAAAATCATCATGCCGTAATTTATGGATGACAAATGTTAAGATGCTTTCAGATGTAATAGAAATCAATGTAATGGGTTTTTGACGATGCTGTTTGTTGCATGATGCTGTTTTGTAACATTTATTATAAACTCCCCATACATATTTACTGAAAGTGTTGTGCATTGATTCAGCTGAATGCACAAGCCGTCTGTCCAGTTGTTCTGCTCATGTGCTTGTGCACAGTGTTGGGGGTAATGCATTACAAGTAACGTGAGTTACGTAATCAGATTACTTTTTTCAAGTAGCTAGTAAAGTAACGCATTACTTTTTAATTTACAAGAGAATATCTGAGTTACTTTTTCAAATTTTATTAACCAATGTCTTTGCTGCTGACCTTTGATGATCCAGTTCAACCATACTAATAAGCAAAAATGACTTTACATAAACTAACATTTGTGCTAATTTTTTTTTTTATTGCTAATGAGTGTTGAACCTTCTTCTCCTGTGTTCTACTGTACGGATGTGAATTTACTTTTCCTTCAGCCTGAGGCTTATTCCTTTCACTTTTTGGTGTGAAAGGGCTTTTACATTTGCTAAAAATAGAACTTTTTATATTAAAAACAAACAAGCAAGCCCTGCCCAGATTTAAAAAGTAACGCAAAAGTAACGTAACGCATTACTTTCCATAAAAGTAATGTAATTAGTTACTTTTTTAGGGAGTAACGCAATATTTTAATTCATTACTTTTAAAAAGTAACTTTCCCCAACACTGGTTGTGCAGGTGAAGTGTTTCCCGCCGGTGTTCCTGACAGACTGACTCGCCCGGAGGCCGTGGCTCACTGTGCAGCTCTGGGCTGATGTTACTGTAGTTCTAGACTAAATGTGAACATGCATTAATTCGTCTTGCTCGCAAAAAGACAGATTCAGTATTCATCAAAATGAATTAAAACAGTGAAATGCAAACTCCAAATATGATGCAAACCTGCAATAGTTAAATATCTTAAATTTAAATGTATTTAATCCCATTTTATTAACCAATGTCTTTGCTGCTGACCTTTGATGATCCATTTCAACCATACTAATAAGCAAAAATGACTTTAGATAAACTAACATTTGTGCTTCATTGTTTTTTTTTTTATTGCTAAAGAGTATTGAACCTTCTTCTCCTGCGTTCTACTGTACGTGAATTTACTTTTCTTTCAGCCTGAGGCTTATTCCTTTCACTTTTTGGTGTGAAAGGGCTTTTACATTTGCTAAAAATAGAACTTTTTATATTAAAAACAAACAAGCAAGCCCTGCCCAGATTTAAAAAGTAACGCAAAAGTAACGTAACGCATTACTTTCCATAAAAGTAATGTAATTAGTTACTTTTTTAGGGAGTAACGCAATATTTTAATTCATTACTTTTAAAAGTAACTTTCCCCAACACTGGTTGTGCAGGTGAAGTGTTTCCCGCCGGTGTTCCTGACAGACTGACTCGCCCGGAGGCCGTGGCTCACTGTGCAGCTCTGGGCGGCCGGCTAGCGACCGTGGGTCAGCTCTATCTGGCCTGGAGCTCTGGGCTGGAGCACTGCGAGCCGGCCTGGCTGTCTGACGGCAGCGTGAGGTTTTCCATCAGCTTGCTGCGCTCGGACTGTCCCGCTGGAGAACCTGGCGTCCGAACCGTTTCACCGTCAGAACTGAACAATGGGACGGCGCGCTTCGATGCTTTCTGCTATAGAGGTATGCATTAGCAATTTTGCATGTTACACAGTCGTGCATTACAGAAACCATTATTATTGGTTATTTTTTGATCTAGCCCATGCAATAGGGATTTGATCATGGTTAAGGGATGTTATGAACTGTAAGAGTCCATGGGCCTGTACCATGATGGTGGCTGAACAAACTCAGGGTTACAAGCAGGGTGCGAACTACGGGGGAGCTAGGGGGAGCTCGGCTCCCCTTAATAAGACCTGGGCTCCCCTGAAAACGTGATTTGTGAAATTTTGGGGGGTCTCAAAAAATATTGACAATGTGTTATTTTGACGTGCAATTTCAGTTTTGTGTAATGTGATCATCGTGGATTATTATGTGTAAAATTGCAAAAAATATCATTCATTCATGCATAAATATACCTGTGCTACTTATGACTGCTTTTGTGCTCCAGGGTCACATATAGGTATACAGAGACTCAAAAATCTAAACTCTTATGTAGTCATGTTTAAAGTTTTATCTATTGATTCTAAAGCTAATTTACATTCTATATTATTTGTATATATTTATATTAATTTAAAGTAAAAGATTAATAATTATTATTATTTTAATATGGCTTGTGTAATGGATTACGGCTATAGTAAATATATAAATCATGTAATTAAGGGACAATTTGGGAAGAGATTCATTCAGAACGAATCTGCTGCATGGTTCTGAGGTTATGCGTACATATGAACCGGCGGGATAAGCTAACATACACTTACCAATATGTGGGAGTAAGAGAAGAGCAGACATATGAATAAATCTGACGATGCAAGAGAATAAAGCAAGTAGTGCATACACTTGTAGCTGTTATGTATCTTTGTAAGTCATTGCAAGCGCACGAACACTTGAAAGCGTGACATCAGTCATGAACAGCCTTTCACATGCCCTTTACCTGTGATTCACTGCCAAAGATTAAAAAGTTTGAAAAATATGAATTTAAATACATTTACACAGACTAAAACTAAATCAAAATTTGCTGTCAAAATTAACACTGCTAGCCAGCTAATCTGGCTTCATGGTACAGGCCCCATAATTCTTTGCAACAAAGATTAAATACTCAGTCCATCATAGAATCCATTCATGTAGTATTAGTCATGGTTTTCATGTGAAAATAGTCATAATTTAGTTTTTCAGGTCCATTTTTCACCCTCTGTTTAGAATTAAACATGCTGTTTTTGCTGTTTGTACCTTTAAGAGTTTGGTATTTAAATGACCTTGCAAACCTTGTTTGGATTTATATTTAAATCTTCTGATTTTAATATGTCACTTTGGTGATGTTGCAACTTGTTAGTGTAATGCTGTATTAATAAATAATAATAATAATAATAAGTATATTTCTATATAATTATATTTCTTATATAATATGCCTTAATATTATGTATTAAATACTTATTTACAAAGTAAATAAGTATACTAAATGATATTCTATTAAGTATGCTATGTACTAAATGAATAAATAATTTAATACATAGCATATTTAATAGAATATCATTTAGTATACTTATTTACTTTGTAAATAAGTATTTAATACATAATATTAAGGCATATTATATAAGAAATATAATAATAATAATACTTATTATTATTATTATTATTTATTAATACAGCATTACACTAACAAGTTGCAATTTATTTATTTGTTTATTTATTTTAGTTACAAAAAAAATCGGTAGTAACCCAGAAAGCAATTAGTAAGTCTGATGACTCTCATTTTTCTTAATTTATTTTTATTAGATTTTTTAGTACTTATTGTTTTATTATTAATATAATTAATTTAGTTTTTCAGGTTTAATTTAATTTAGTTTTACTTAATGTAAATTAGTCTTATGCTCATTAGTTAAAATGGGTTGAAAACTAAACAGAAATGAGTAGTATTTTCCAACAAAAGTGTTTATATGAATTTATAGCTGTCAGTATATTATATATAAAACTTATCTATAAATACCTTTGACACATATTCTCCCGTTCGAAAGTTTGGTATCATTAAGCTTTTTTTTTAACAAGTTAATACGTTTATTTAGCAAGGAGGCCTTAAATAGATCAAAAAGTACAGTAAGAGATTTCTAATGTAAATATTATTATTGGAGATGTTCAGCATACTGCACAATATCTACAGTATATTGCATACTTTTTGTAACACAGCTGTAATGGTGGAAGTAATGATAGTTTGCATTTTTAAAATTGCGTAGAGAGGACATACAACCTCACACTCACTTGCAAATAAGCTTCTTTATTTGCATTTTTAAATCAATCTAGTGTGTAAAAGTTTAAGATTGTCTAAAAAGTTGTCGACATTTTGCATACTAAGTTAAATAAGGCAAATAATGGTCAAGATTATGTAAATTTTTTTTTAAATTTGTCTCACTGGAAATGGAAAGTCGTTCACTGCATTATTCAGTGCTGTTTTTGTATTCTTCACATTTATAAATGTAGTCAGATATTCCATGCATTAATAACATTTGCATACTTTGCACAGTATAAAATAGTAGCTGGTATGTCATTCTGTACATATTGATCTAGATTTATTCATCTGACAGACGTTAATCCAAAGTGATTTACAGCGCATTCAAGGTTTACATTTTATCAGCACGTGTGTCTCTGCTAGTCGAACCCGTGACCTTGCCGTTTCTTGCACATGCTCCAGCGGTTGAGTGATGTGTTTGGAGAGAGAATCTGAGTGATTGAATTGAATGTGTCAACAGAAAAGAAAGTGCAGGAGACTCTCACAGGCATCGTGAAGTCCTTACTGAGACCGTGGAGGTACATGACCAGAGACGACAGTTCAGAGGACGCATCCGAATCGTTTTCCTCCAGCAGCGGTACGATTCATTTCAGCGATTACTGGATTATTTGGGTGTTCATTTGTGTTTTCGCTCACTCACTTTCATTTATACTGAGAAGAGTTCATCATTCTTTGCAACAAGATTAAATACTGAATCCATCAGAACTTCTTATTTTTCCCCAGAAGTCCACTTAAAGGTTTTTGCATCAGAGAATAGTTTTTCAGGATCATTTTCATCCTCATTTAGAAATTAAAGGGGACATAACACACAGTTTCACCCAATCTCATGTTAATCTTGAGTACCTTTAAAGTAGTACGTTTTGCATCCTTCATATCTCCAAAGAGTCTTTAGTTCCTCTTCAGGAACTCGAGCTGCGTCGAAAACGCTAGGGGAACGCCGTTCAGCGTGACGGGCTCTGAATCTCGTGTGTAATCAGACTAACAGCTGGGCGAGACGTCACGGCGGTTCAGAGGACGCATCCGAATCGTTTTCCTCCAGCAGCGGTACGATTCATTTCAGCGATTACTGGATTATTTGGGTGTTCATTTGTGTTTTCGCTCACTCACTTTCATTTATACTGAGAAGAGTTCATCATTCTTTGCAACAAGATTAAATACTGAATCCATCAGAACTTCTTATTTTTCCCCAGAAGTCCACTTAAAGGTTTTTGCATCAGAGAATAGTTTTTCAGGATCATTTTCATCCTCATTTAGAAATTAAAGGGGACATAACACACAGTTTCACCCAATCTCATGTTAATCTTGAGTACCTTTAAAGTAGTACGTTTTGCATCCTTCATATCTCCAAAGAGTCTTTAGTTTTCTCATATTTATAAAAGAAAGATACAGTTTACGATTCTCTCCAAAAACAGCCGAGCTCCTGGAGGCTTAATGAAAACTTAATGAAACTTGTACGAAACCGGAAGGAGTGTATTTGGCACAGAAATAATTTGGCCATGTTTAGCATGAGAATCCAACTCTATAACAGTGTAAATAACTCAACATGCATGAAATAGCATTAGACCCCCCTTTAAACTCTTAAACAGCCTCTTTAATTCACCCATCTTTCTTTGCAACAAAATACTGACATGCTAATCAGCAGAACGTCTGTTTTATTTCTAAAGGGACCATTTTTTATCTTTATTTTTTCACAAAAGTGCACTTATAATATTAATCAAGGTTTTTTGCATTAATATAGCTATATTACTTATATTATATTATATATATTATATATTATAGTTATATTTAAGATTTTTTTTTTATTCAGGACCATTTTCACCCTCTCAGGCTGTTTTTGCTGCTTTTCAGTTCTGTTTCTATGACTTTGCAAACATTTTTAGAATGTTTTGATTTAAATTCTACTGATTTAAATATTTCATGTGATGGTACAAGTTTTTGTAGAAGTTAGAATGTGTTGAAAATGATTAAGAAATGTTCCAGCAAGTGTGTTATATAAATTATAGCTGCATCAAAAGTATAAACAAATAGCTTTCTGACAATCAACTATTCAAAAGTTTGGGGTCAGTGTGATTTTATTTTTTTTTTTTTAAAGAAATTAACACTTTTATTCGTGGAGGATACATTAAGTTGCTCAACAGTGACAGTAAAGACTTTTATAATGTTTCAAAAGATTTCTATTTCAAAATAAATGCTGTTGTTTTGAACTTTCTATTCATCTGTGAATCCTGAAAAACAAAATGCATCACCGTTTCCACAAAAATATCGGGCAGCACAGCATTGTTTCCAACATTGATAATAATCAGAAATGTTTCTTGAGCAGCAAATCAGCATATTAGAATGATTTCTGAAGATCATGTGACACTGAAGACTGGAGTAATGATGCTGAAAATTCAGCTTTGATCAATTACATTTTAACATACATTCAGCTGTTTTAAATGGCAATAATATTTAAATGTTTTTCCTGTGTTTTGGATAAAATGAATGCACCCTTGGTGAGCAGAAGAGACTCTTACCAATCTCAAACTTTTGTCGTGTATGTTGGTAAAGTTTGTTATTTATTGTATTCGCAGTGCAGCCAATGAATGAGCAAACTGAATTATTGTTAAATGTCCAGTTCGCTTAGAAAAGTGTCATATCTTGAAAGTAAAAAGTGTTGTTTCGGTGTTAAATTAGCTTGTATCTGACTGTATTCAGACGCACAGACTGCCGGCCAGCCGGACCTGCCTGACCTTCGACCCGCTAACTGGACCGGACAGGTGGATCTGGACAAAGAGCCGCTGATGGCTGCTGAGGGCGCCGAGCTCTCGGCCGAGTATCTGACAGTCCGTCTGCGAGCCGGAGACACGTCTATGGACTGGAGCAGCCAGCTGGACGCCTTCCCAGACAGCCGACAGGTGCTTCCGGATCTGAGTCCTGGCGGCTCGGCCCGAGAGGAAGAGGACGAGGACGAAGGTCTGTCCGGTCAATCCGTGAGTCCTGCGGCTCCTTCAGAGGCTCCTCAAGAAAAGGCCAAGGGTTCCCTCACCAACATCGTCAGCTCGTTATGGAAACCCTGGAGCTACTTGACTGGACGTGAAGCGGAGGCCACGACCAAGAGCACGGCTGCGACGGAGACGCCCGCAACGGACGGCAGACCCACTGCTACGCCCGGATCAGGTAAATATGAAAGAAAAGGGTTTCTGTTTCTGATCTTCACTGTAGCTGAGGACTTCTGACGGATCGGTGAGAGAAATGGATGCGACACAACAAAAACGACTGATTTACAGAATTTTTTCTGAAAGGAAAAATGCATTTTAAGTAGGGCTGGGCGATATTATCAACATCAATATTTGAAGAGTTCAGATGCAAAAGCCTCTTTTGTGCCGTTTGACATTTTCTTCTAAAATGAGCATTTTTCTCAGGATCCTATGTGTAGGTTCAGTAATTTCACTTTAATAGCAATGAATACGTTCTTTTGATATCTGAATATCTGAACATAAACATAGAAGCCCTTACGAAAAAGAAGTTTATTCAAGTGTGCTATTAGTATACTTCTTTTAAACTAATAAATAGGAAAGTATACTTTCAGTCTACTTTTTATGTACTTTTCAGAGATGTGCTTTATATACTTCTCAGAAATATACTTAAAATGACATTTAAGTATACTTGACTTATTGACGTAAAAAATAAATTTAAGCTATACTTAGCGCTTAGGGAATCCATGTTTTCATTGTTATACTGTAGGGGGCGCTATTACACATCTTCTGTACAGAATTTCCAAAACACAAGTGAAGAAGAAACCGAAACAACAGATGCTTCCACATGTATTCTAACACGATCATCAGACATAAAACAGCATCAAAACTGTGTAACGTTATGGAATAAATTGTAGACCCATGAAGAGGTAATGACTGTCAAGCTTTGGGGTGTTGGTTGACTCCATCTACGTTTGGATTATCATTCTGAATACAATTCATAGGTTTTTTTTCAGCTTTTGTTTATTTCTTTATTTTTTTATTTATTAAACTTACCCACATTCAAGTGTTTATAAAAAAGAATGCATGACGCTAGAATAAAATGTTTATTTACAAGCAGATACCCTGTTCTTTTGATGTTTTGTATGTTCAGATATTTATATAACAAAATATATACAAATTAATACCTAAATAGGAACATAGTAGTATACTTAAAGTATGAAAGTATGATGTAAAGTTCACTTAAAGAAAACTCACGAGTATACTTGCAGTATAAAACTAGTATTATATAAACTAGTAGTTTACTGAGATTATACTTCAAAGTGTACTAAAAATGCTACTACAAGTATTTAATTAGTAAACTATCAGTATACCTATAAGTTCACCTTTAGTATAGTTGCAGTACAAACTAAACATTTTGATGTAAACTAGTTGTGTACTCAAAGTTTACTACTGTTATACTTAAAGTATACTTAAAAGTATACTTTTATATACTAGAAAGTGGGCCAATTTAGTCCCAAGGAGTATTGAAATAGTACACTTACAAGTATACTACTAGTACACTGATATTTGTATACTTACTACATAAAGTATACTTAAAAATATACAGTTGCAGTACAAACTAAACACATATATGTAAACTAGTTCAAAGTTTACTACTGTTATACTTAAAGTATACTTAAAAGTATGCTTTTATATACTAGAAAGTGGGCCAATTTAGTCCCAATGTGTATTGAAATAGTACACTTACAATAATATACTAGTACACTGATATTTGTGTACCTACTACATAAAGTGTACTTAAAAATATACTTGAACTTTACTTAAGTATACTTAATAAAATAAACTTGAAGTATACTTATTTTTGGTAAGGGAGCCTGAGAAAAATGCTCATTTTTGAAGAAAATTTCAAACAGCACTTTTTGCTTTTGCATCTGAACTCTATTTTTAAAAATCCACAATATCAATTATACATTTTGAAATAATTTTTGATGTTCCGTCCAGACCGTTTTTACCGCTTGAAGTACTTGAAGTACTGAAATAACAAAAAGTAAATAAACTAAAAATGGTAAATGAAAAATAATTAAAAACTAAACGGACGTATTAAAAAACACAAAAACTAGTAAAAATGAGAAACACAACAAAATTACTAACATTTTAAAATGATAACAGAACATATAAAAATACAATCTTTTTCAGAATATTTACAAAAACTTTCAAAGTATATGTTTTTTTTTTCTTCGAGAAATAGATCAATACTTTCTTTAAAACACTGTAGAAAATAAGAATGCAGCAAAGTAAAATTATTTTGATAAAAATGTAGCAATTTTGACTAAACTAAACTATTTAGAGATACTTTTTTATTATTAAAATCTAAAACAGAATATAAACAAACTAAAACAGAATTTGAAAAAAAAAAAGATTTCATTGGGTGCTAAAAATTTTATTTTTGTTAAACGTTTAATAAATTGTCGTTAACTGGTATGTTTCTTGATTTTGATTAATTAGACATGCTTTTTGATTTCTAAAATTTAATGTAACCATTAAAACAGAATCCAGAAAAGGGTAATTCTAATAATAATAATAATAATAATTGGGGGGGAAATTCATTTTATAGGTTGATTTCTAAAATTTAATGTAACCATTAAAACAGAATCCAGAAAAAAAATCTGAATTTGGGGGGGAAATTCATTTTATAGGGACCTAAAAATGTTTATATTTGTAAAAAAAAAATTTTAAATTGTTGTTAGTATAAGTTCCTTTATTTCTATTAATTAGCCATGTTTTTTTGATTACTAAAATTTTATTTAACCATTAAAACAGAATGGAAAAAATGGAATTCAGAACAAATTAAAATGGGAAAACTGAATTTAGGAACTAGGCCTTACAAATTGAATTATATTTAAGTGCATTAAGTAAAAACAACTTTAATCTGTGTTATTTTAATATTATTTATATACTTTTTTTTTTTTTTACATTTTGAATTATAAATTAGCTTTAAAAAAACTTAAATAAAAATGTTAAATGTTACCTTGGCAACTAACTAAAATAAAATAAGTTGAAGTCACTAAAGTCACTAAAACTGAAATAAAAATAATGTTACATTAAAAAAAAAGCTTTTAAAAAATAGCAGCTCTTTTTTTATGTTTTCCGTTTTAGTTTCAGTCATTGTGTTTTGTGCTTTTGTCATTTTTATAGATTTTTAAAATATTTTTTTTATATAACTTTTAAATATACTGTTGTTAAATAGTAGAAGTTTCATGATTGCACTTTATTAGACATGCTTTTTGTGAAAGCATGGGCCCTACTCAAGTGTGATTTAGTTGCTCGTCATCACTGAGAGAGGGTGATGTTAGTCGGATAAATCAAGCTCCGGTCCAGCGGGAGGAAGTCAGGACAACGAGAGGAGGAAGTTGAGATCATTGATGTTATTCTGTCAGCTTCACTTCAACCACAACCTGAGATTGTGTTCTCCGTTTGTCGAGGAGGGCCGAGCGTTAGAGTTTGAGGATTTGAGTTGGCGTCCTCTCTGCCCTCCTGTCTTCATTAATACAGATACCTTGTTTGGCCCAAACTGAACCCGGCAGCATTAATGTTTAACGGCAAATGGAAACTTACAGTAGGCCTGTCGCCTACATTATTAAAGTCCATTTTCCATGAAGGCAAAATTTCGGCTCTGTCCCAGTGGAAGCTTCATAATTGAGGGTTGAAAGCTTGAGACGGGAAGCCAGAAACTGGAAAAGTGCAACCACACTGTTCACTTAAGCACACTTACTGTACTGTACTGTATGCTCCAGTGCTTTGTGTGGTTTGTTCTGCTGATATACAAGACATACCAAAACCAACAGACAGTTCACTCGATATTTGTGCGCTGTTTTATAATGTGAAGTGTTTCAAAGCACTCATTTGTGAGGGTTCATTTAAATTAGGATGCTGCCTTGGGCCAGAAACAAATGCAGCTGTGAGCGTTTGGCCTGCGGCCGTACTAGCAATCGGTTATTAGCTTCTAGCGATGAAGATTGATTTTGTGCATCGTTGCATTGCGAAATGTGTCGGCATGCAATTCATAACTGAACGCAAGCACATGCACTGGCCAAGTGTTTTTCTCTCACAATTCAGACTCTTTTTTTTTTTTTTCTCATAAATCTGAGTTTATATCTCAAGTTTATTCAAGTTCAATTCAATTCTAATTTCTAACATCTATCTACATATCTAACAATTTTGACTTTTTTTCCTCGCAATTTTGCAGGTGGAAAAGTCAGCATTGCGAGATATGAACTCAGAATTACAAAATGTAAATTTCAAACCATTTTCAAATTTTTCCATCATCATCCACCATCATCATCCCAATTGATTTCATTGCACATTGACCAGTTTTCCTTTGTAACTGTTTACAGTGTCATCAAGTATATGATGCCTAGTGTTTTCAAATCTGTTCATATTTCAAAAGCCATTATTCCAGCCTTACGTGATGAAAATGGTGCATCTTATCACCTTGAGACACATGATTTGAGGAATCATTCATGAACCGATGGAGTTACACACATTTGACATTTGGTTCAGGTCACTAATCTTAAAATGAGCAATAGTAATGATATTAGTGAATCTTGACCACTAACAGACTTGAGAAGAGTCTTAAACGAGTAGATAAGAACTGGAGTCAAGTGAATATGTAATGAGAGTCTGGCAGACGGTTCGCCGCTCTCTAGAGACAAAAAACAGATCGGAGGAATGAATCCAACACAACTGCTGATTGAATAACCCCATTGAATAACTCATTGGAAATGAGTCTTTAACTAATCAGTCTCATTACTGAAAGCGTGTTTTTAGTCTCTACCTTGTTAGTGCTGCTTATTTGCTTGAGGCAAACAGATGAAAAAAGGTTGATATGTGATGATGAATGTGAAATTGACAAAAAAAAAAGACAAAAAATGTAATTAAAATTAAAAAATGACAAAAGCACGTAACAAAAAGACTAAAACTTAAAAATAAAATAAAGGTTTAATTCAGAATATTAATAAATACTATAATAGTATAGCCTGTAATAAAGTTTTAGTGTTATTTTAGAATTATTTATAAGCTACTATTATAGTATTTATTAATATTCTGAATAAAATTATTATTTTATTAATATTTATTGCAAGTTTTAGTCTCTTTGTTATGTGCTTTCATCATTTTTAGTAGTTTTGGATTTTTATTTATATTACTTTTTAACTTAATTTTAGTTTTGGTCATTTTTTGTACTTCAGCTTCAGCTTATATTTCAGTTAGTTGCCAAGGCAACATTTTTCATCGAAGTTTTGTCAGTTAGTTTTTTCATCAAATTTTCATATTTCATTTTATTGCAGCTTTATTTCAGTTAATGGAGAAATTAATTAAGTTTTATTTTAGTATTATTTGTAGGTTATACTATTTATTAATATATTATTGATTATTTTATTAGTATTTATTAACATTTTGAGGTAGCTTTTTGTATAGTTTTAGTTTCAGTCATTTTGGTATGTGCTTTTGTCTTTTTTTATATTTCTGTTTAACTTTTTTTAGTGCTGTCAAACGATTAATCGTGATTAATCACATCCAAAATAAAAGTTTTTGTCTACATAATATATGTGTGTGTGTTCCTGCAGTTTGATTGAGATTAATTGGAATGCACAATGAAAAAGCATGATTTTTGAAACTGAGTTATCTGTTTTTGCAAATGAACTTTTCATATATATATAATTGACTTATTTTATATCTAATTTAGATTTTATTTTAAATCTTAGTCATTTTTTATGGGCTTTTATTATTTATAATTTTTTTAAATATTTCTATTGAACTTTATTTATAATTAACACTATAATTGTATTGTATTTGTCTCTATAGGACTGGTGTCATGGTGGAGCCACTCGTGGCTGCCCAGTCCTTCAACCGTCACTGATAAATTAATCACCTCCTTTCCGCCCACGAGTTCAGTCGTACCGACGACAGTCCCACCAAACGCCACAACAGACGGACCAAGAGACAATCAGACCAGTCGACCCGCACAGGACGGTCCGGCGACGGCGGCCGATTGGATCGTAGTGACCGAAATACCCGAGTGTCTCTATAGGACTGGTGTCATGGTGGAGCCACTCGTGGCTGCCCAGTCCTTCAACCGTCACTGATAAATTAATCACCTCCTTTCCGCCCACGAGTTCAGTCGTACCGACGACAGTCCCACCAAACGCCACAACAGACGGACCAAGAGACAATCAGACCAGTCGACCCGCACAGGACGGTCCGGCGACGGCGGCCGATTGGATCGTAGTGACCGAAATACCCGAGCAGAAAATCCAAACCCCTGAACCCAAAGTCTCCGTCTCGACCGAGAACTTCTCCGGAGAGAGTCGAGTGCTGGAGACGGAGGGCAGCTCGTGGGGCGACACGTACCCATCATCCCAAAC
>NW_015659007.1:235502-254354 GCF_001515625.1 Sinocyclocheilus rhinocerous | reverse complement strand
AAAGATTGATTTAATAGTTTTATTATTTTTATTAATATAAAAACGTTTTATTAATTCATTTCTTTAGACACAATTTTTGATAAATTTGTATTAAATCATAAAACACGGAATCCAGAAAAAAAGAAAAAACCTGGGAAAAAAATGAAATGTGTAATAAAATTGCAATGTTTTATTGTAAATTAATTGTTACATTTTCAATTGATTACATTTTAAAAGATTGATTAAATTGTTTTATCAGTTGTATTAATATAAAAAAGTTTTATTAATTCATTTCATTAGACACGGTATTTGATACATTTGTATTAAATCATAAAACATAGAATCCAGAAAAAAAGAAAAACGCTTAATGTACTCATGAAGTACCTTATGTATGAGATTTTAAAGATCAAATTCAGAATATACACCTTATTGATGATGCATATTATATACAGGAAATCAGGTGAACCCAGAACATGAACACAATTCTCTAAATTGCACAGTAAGTACTTTACTTCTAATGGTTTATAACTTTGCACATTGCATTCATATTCTGTGTTCATCTACTGTCCTGTACATAGTATGTTTTATTAATAAGATATATGCTGAATTTGATTCTCCAGTATCAACGTTTTAATACATTAAGCCATAAGTGTTTTCTTTACAATGGTTTTCTATGGGAAAACGCTGCCATATAAAATTCCATGTAATTGCCTAAATTGCATCTAGTGTTAATGAACACTACTCAAACACACAGGCTTTGTTTATAAAGTCTTTTTCATATTCTGTGTTCATCTACTGTCCTGTACATAGTATGTTTTATTAATAAGATGTATGCTGAATTTGATTCTCCAGTATCAACGTTTTAATACATTAAGCCATAAGTGTTTTCTTTACAATGGTTTTCTATGGGAAAACGATGCCATGTAAAATTCCATGTAATTGCCTAAATTGCATCTAGTGTTAATGAAAACTACTCAAACACACAAGCTTTGTTTATAAAGTCTTTTTATTTAATGGAGAAAATACCACAGAATCACCTAAGTGTAAAATTAACAATTTAACGACAAGTCTAAACCAACGCTTGCATTTTTCAAGATTACCAGCTGATTTTAGGAACGGAATAAACGAAACTAAATTAACTAGCCACTCCAGATACCTATTGTCCAAATGACATGTGACATAAAGTCTTTTTATTTAATGGAGAAAATACCACAGAATCACCTAAGTGTAAAATTAACAATTTAACGACAAGTCTAAACCAACGTTTGCATTTTTCAAGATTACCAGCTGATTTTAGGAACGGAATAAACAAAACTAAATTAACTAGCCACTCCGGATACCTATTATCCAAATGACATGTGACATAACAACACCATTTTAGTATAATTAAAGGAATTTTCCAAAAAAAAGGAGGTTTGTATGCGTCTGACAGTTCAGTAAGCTTTAAAGCTTAAAGTCAAAATGTCAGATAGCAGCACGGCTTCTCAACGCAGCGATTTGATTGGCTATTTGAGCTGTCAGTCATTTATCCGTCATGAGGTCAATTGAATGTGGAAATGCCAAAATCCCTTAAAATCTGACATGAATGGTGTCAAATATTGTTTATAACCCTCAAATAGTGCTAAAAGCTGTATATTTCAGGCTGAACAGCCAATGCACAAGTGCAGAGTAGAGCAAAAGCTGAATGCTAGCTTAGAATAAACACCAGGCAGCGGCTTTGCTGATTGGCTGCTGAATATGGAAGGCGGGACTTAGAGTCACCATATTTGGTGTTCCAATTTCTCTCATTCATTGCCGTTACTGGTGGTTTTATACAGTCTTTTGATAAAGATATTTTAATGATCTGTGAATCAGATGTGGCAGGTGGTTGGATGTCCAGGTGCGGGAAAGAGACTCTTGTTGGCTTTAATTATGTGATGAGTATGTGCTTGGGTGGAGAGCTCACTCAAATGAATATTCATATTGGTTTCATGAATATTAATGAGACGTTCCCAGAGATTTGCTTATAATAGTGAGAGTTGTTATAGTGAAGAGGCTTATGGCCATTTAGGGATATTTGGATGTCAAAATGGATGTTGGTGATACAAACAATAGGTTTCACAGCAGTTCTGCTGATTGTCTGGTGTAGCAACCAAACCTTGATAATTAGTGAGGACATGGCAGATCATTATAAAACTTATTAGCGTTGCTCATGAATATTAATAACATTTGGATTGTTGTGGACTGTAGGTCAATTATGAAGTTTTGTTCATTGATTTGAAAGGAAATATGATATATTGACTAATCTAGCTGATATACAGTCTATGTCTGTTCAATCACTCATCTGCCACAATGATTTACATTTATGGATTTTAACAGCAAATACTGACATATGCTTTTATTTGTCATGTAATTTGATCTAATAATGAGCACAGCATGTAATTTGATTAAATGTTTTTTTCATTGATTTACAGCCCTACTTAGTATAAGATATGATTACTGTAATATAAGTATAAATTAAAAAAACATATACAGTATATAATATATATAGTTTAAAAAAAAAGTAAAATACGATATTAGATAAAAGAATATTGTAAAATAAGTATAATATTTATTTTAAAAAAAATGAAAATTATAAGACATAATGATTTCTAATAGAAGTAAGATATAATATATTATGTGTGTTTACTATAAATGTTATATCTAATTATTATTATAAATATAAACATGATTTATACACACACACACACACACACACTATATGTTATTATTATATTATATTTAATAATAACATATTTAATAATAATATTATATTTTTTATTTTATATATTTAAAAAAAAACATACTGTATATAATACTGAGGACACAAATTTGTATAATGACATGGGTATTACAAGGAGAAGGTGACTTTTCAGGACATTACCCCATGTCCCCACTTTTCAAAACGCATATAAATCACACAGAATGGAGTGTATTGAAAATCTGAAATAGCACAAAGTTTCCTGTGAGGGGTAGGTTTAGGGGTAGGGTTGGTGTAGGGCAATAGCACATACAGTTTGTACAGTATAAAAACCATTACGCCTATGGGATGTCCCCACTTTTCACAAAAACAAACCTGTGTGTGTGTGTGTGTGTGTGTGTGTGTGTGCGCCACTTCAGCATTCAGCATCTGCTGTGATCATCTCTGGCGGTGTTTTAACTCCAGCTCTTATATGTTGGTCTCCAGTCATTCTCTCTGCTTTCACTCTTGTGTTGAAGGATATCTTGCTTCTAACTGGCCTTTCCACCTCAGACAGACAGCGAGGCGGCTCAGTAGGGTTCAGACCAGAGCCGTCACGTCCATGAGGATTGATTTAGCTGCTGGTGTTATAAGCAGCAGCACTGACACAAACTGATGTCTCTGGCGTCTCCCGTCTGTCGTCCTGCAGAAGGCCGGATCTGACCTTCAGTGTTACAGCAGCTGTCAATCACATGAGGCCCGTGGGCTGAACTGATTGACTCGACTGATGTGAAGGAAACACGCTCACGTCTGTAGCACCAGCACTTACACACCAGTGTTTTAATACATGGGTTTAGCAATAGTAATAGTGATGCTTAACTACTAATGTGACACATAATATCCAGCGCGTTTCGGTCTGTTTCAACTTGACTATAATAATAGTAATAGAATTATATAAAAAACTATTATTATTATTATTATTATTATTATTAATAAACCCAATACTTAATATTATTATTATTAACTAACTATTATTAACTAAAGCTATTTTTGTATTAAATATATTGTAATATAATTATAGGAATTATATTTAAAACAACAACAACAAAAACAAAAATAATTTATATATTTTTATGTATTATTATTATTATTATTAAAAAAAATATTAAACAAAATAAACAATGTTACAATTGTAATATTTAACAAATTGAGTATTTAAAGAAATAATATAATACTAATAATATAGTTTTTATCATAAAATAAAACTAAAACATAAAACATTTAAAATAGAAATATTTAAATTAAAAAATAAATAATATTAAAATAAATGTATTTCAGCTAGTTGCTGATGCAACATTTCTCATTTTTATTTAGTTTGTCTTGAACTGTGTGTGTTTGTGTTTGTGTGTGTTTGTGTGTGTGTGTGTGTGTGTGTTTGTGTGTGTGTGAATGACAAAAACACCCACAAAATGTTTTAATTAATTAATTTATGAAATAATTATTTAAATAAAATTAAAAGAAACATATGTTATATATAAATATATATTTTTAAAAAGCTAATAATAATGTTCTAAAATAAATAAATAAAAATTAACATAATATATTCATTTTAAAAGTTAATGAAAATGACAAAAACACCTGCAAAATTATTACCTAATTTAACTAAAATTAAAAGGAAAACAGAAAATATAAAAATACAAATAAAATAAAAATATGAATAGAATCTATAGTAGTATATCAATATCAATGGTCTAAAACTTACGATATGTTTAGATCAGTTTTATTTCGAAAGATTAAGACAATTCCCTCCTGAGTATAAATACTGTATTTGTTGCAGTGTGATATTTTAATCTAAATAACAGAGTTTTTGTATTAATTATAAGCGGCGTGTTAGTAATATCTTTGAAGTGTTTTGAGGAAGATTGTGCGAGTCCTCCGCTGCTGTTGTGATAATTTGATGATGTGTAAGTAGATTTGCAGCTGTGTAAACACTGAATTAAATCAGTCTGCCTGATGGGTAATTGTTTACCGTGATTATCACACTCACACATAGAGAGTTTGCTCTCTCTTCGTGCAATATTTGCATGTCGCTCTGTTAAAAATTCCCTCGCACATTTGCAGTTACCCTCTTAACCTCACAAAGCAATTATATAGTGTCACATATAGTTGGGATATATGTGTATATCCCATCATGCCCTGCTGGTGTGACCTCAAGGACCTCAAAGCTCATTTGCATGTGTGGTAAAAACAACCCAATGAAGCAATTAGGGCCGAAGGGACGGTTTGCTGCTGTAATGAAGGGAAACAGGCCTGATAGAGGAGGGGGCGTGGCCTGCGGAGTGAGAGGATGATTGGCGGCCGCTTGCAGCACAGTTACCATGACAACAGATCCTGAGTGCATCCAAGAGAAAAGTATTCATAAAGCCCATCAATGTAAGAGATAGAGTGGAAAAGACAGACTAACAAAGAGTAAGAAAAGAAATAGAATTATACTGATAGTCCCGCTTTGAACTCGCACGACTGGTTGAGCGGTTTGTTAATTCACACAGAATTTCACGTTCAGTGATGTAAATGACAGTAACACTGAACCGATCCTGGACTGTGATCTTTGTAAATTGTATTCTTGTAATATTTGAAGCTGTTTATGTTTAGTATTAATGCAGAAAGAGTCCCAGCAAAAATATAATATTATATATATATATATATTAGTGCTGTCAATCGATTAAAAAAATGAACTAATTAATCCCACATTTTTCTGAAATTAATCGCGATTAATCCCACCTAACATTAAAGTGACATGTTCTTAAATGTGACTCATATAAAATATATTACATGCATGCACAGTTTTAAGGCAGCTTTAATCGCCTTTTTGGTAACTTCATGACTTAACTGACCACGGCATTGCATGCACGTAGTTTATTTCGTGCTTTGATATGAAAGGACACAGGCTACAGCGCGCCGACGCCTTTGTTCGTGCAATTGAAGAGCACACGCTGCGAGCACAGGGCCGTATTCACGCTCGCTTGACTCACGCCTGGCGCTGAAGAGAAGCTGGAGCGTGTGTCTGAAACGTCTCCCGTTCTCAGTCGTTCTGCGACTGAATAAATGCACTTCTGGTCAAGAGAAAAAGTGACAGAAGCAGCAGTTGTGAGTGGGGTGGCCAACCCTAGCCCCGCCCCTGCGTTAATTGCGTTAAATATTTTTAAAGCATTAAACTGAAAAAATTTTTCGCATGCGTTAACACGCTAATATTGACACCACTAATATATATATATATATATTAAATACATACACTACATTTAGTAAAGACACATTAGTAAAGTACACTGCCATTCAAAAGTTTGGGATCAGACAGTAAGATTTTATGTTTTTTTAAAGAAGTTTCATATGCTCACCAAGGTTGCATTTATTTGATCAAAAATGCAGTAAAAACAGTAAAATTGTGAAATATTATTACAATTTAAAATAGCTGTTTTCATATGAATATATTGTAAAATATAATTTATTTCTTTGATCAAAGCTGAATTTTCAGCATCATTACTCTAGTCTTCAGTGTCACGTGATCCTTCAGAAATCATTCTAATATGCTGATTTGCTGAAAATTAATAAAAAAAGAAAGTAATACCTTTATTCAGCAAGGATGTGTATATTTGCTAAAAAGTAACAGTAAAGACTTTCTATTTTGAGGCTACTAAAGGTTTCTATTTTGAATAAATGCTGTTCTTTGTAATTCTATGTATGCGTTTAAAAAAACATTCACATTATTCACAAAAAAGGTGCCTTTTTCATCAGCTATTTTCATTGTACTATAAAGAGCAACTTAAACATTCTACTATAAACGTCTCCCTTTGTTTTGCATGGATGAAATAAGGTTTGGAGGGACATGAGTGTGATTAAATGATGACTGAATGTGTGGATGGACTGTGTCTTTAAATGTATAACATGTATATATGACCTTGATTCTGTGAATCGACTTTCACAAACAGGGGTTTTTCTGCCCGCTGCATCTTCGATTTTCTCTCTGTCTGTATGTATATGGTGAGGTGAGATTGTCACAGCGCAGGTCAGCGGTGAAACTCATTCAGCGCTGTATTAGAATGAGCCCTTCTCTGAAACTCATTGTTGGAAACCCATTACAAGCCTCAATGGTTTTTCTACTGTACAGACCGTATATTCTATTGCCCTTCACCAACCCTACCCCTAAACCTACCCCTCACAGGAAACTTAGTGCTATTTCAGATTTTCAATACACTCCATTCTGTGTGATTTATATGCGTTTTGAAAAGTGGGGACATGGGGTAATGTCCTGAAAAGTCACCTTCTCCTTGTAATACCTATGTCATACCCTTGTCATTATACAAATGTATGTCCTCATTTGTCACAAAAACGCGCACACACACACACACACACACACACACGCACACACACAATCACTCACAAACACACGCACACTCACACTCACACACACACACACTCACACACACACACACACATACACACACACACACTCACACACACACACACATACACACCCAGACACACACACTCACACGGTTGTGGTATGTGTGTGTGAGGAGTAATGAAGAGAGACTCTAGAGAAAGCAGGACTGAATGATAGTGTTGTGTGTTCAGACTGAATGTCATGAGAACATCTGCTTCAATCTGCAGTTTATTCTACTGAAGATCTGCCCACTTAAACTGACTGACATAGAAACTGACCAATCACAGCTCGTCTTTTATGTGACGTTTAGGGCTGAATCTAAAACTGATGAAACCACAATAATAGACCAGCATGCAACATGTCTGAAATAATGTAAAAACATTCCTCAGTTCTTGGAAAATGCAAATAGACCAACATTTGCTGTTTCTCTAGAAATGATAAATACATGCATAAACTTATTGGAATATGTTCCTTACATGCAGCGGTGTCTTCGTTTTAAAAAAAGATACTGAAGAGTTTTGTCATTCCAGTGACTTCGCTGCAAAAGTGTTTTTATCTGGTTTTCTTGTACAAGTATATGAACATTCTTAAAATAAGATACAGTTACTTTAGTTTAAGATATTAAAATTAAGATATTTTTATAGTTTATGCTTAAAACAAGAACAAATATTTTCTCTTTGAATTAGGCTTATTTTTCTGACCCCACTGGCTGATATTTGTTTTTTGTGCATAAATTAATTTGGATCATTTTTCATTTTATGTCTTTTGCATCTGCAGTAAATATATTGTGATTTAAAATTGTTTAGATATTTGTACTAGAAAGCAAGACAAAAATACTGAGGAAGAAAATCACTTTTTGCAATGTAATTCTTCCTCAAAAGCATAATTGTAGCTGCTTGGAAACTTGTAAATTTTTTAAATAATTTTATGTTTTTTTAATAAAGAATATATTTTAATATAAATATAATAATTTTTTTTCAATAATAATAATAATAATTATTATTATTATTAAATATATTAACCAAAATAAAGATATTACTATTGCAATATTTAGAAAAAAAGAAAGAAAAATAATATACTACTACTTCTAATGTTCATAATAATAATAATAATAATTACTATTATTATTATTATTATTATTATATAATATATAATTATAAATAAGTATAATTATTTTATAATTATTAAAATTGAAATGCTAATATTTATGGCTGTCTTCATTTCTTTATTTTCAAACATTTCACCATTCAGCTCTTTAAGCTTCTCTTTTGTTCATGCAGTGCATATATTTATTTTTTTTAAATCTCAGCCTTTATGATCTGATAATCACACGAAGCCATATTGCAGTTTGGTTTTATTTATAACACACCTAAACAAAAACTGAATTTAATACTGCTATGTAGTGCTGTCTAAATGAATCATCGCTGTTATTACTGCTAATATTAGTGTTTATGGTATCATTATGGCAGTGAGTTTTGCACCAGGTAAACGTACAAATATCGTTCCTGTCAATATCGTGCCAGTGCTTTAACGTAAGACAGATGATGTTTGGAAAACTGGACTCATTTAGCAGGTTTTTGTCCCTGAGGCTTCGCTGACGTGTGTCTAAACTCTCATTAGGGCGTTCAGGACTCGCCGCGGCCGTCTTTCAGCGGGTCACGCGGGGCACGTATGTCTGCGAGTGTGTGCCAGCTTCATAATCACAGACAGATTGTGATGGATCACCTCCAGAGCGTCACTGACACCAGACCCTGTGTGTGTGTGTTTTCTGTTAACAGCGGACGACAGATGCAGCTGTCTGCACGGAGGGACGTGTCTTCCTCACGGAGAGGGTTTCCGCTGCTTCTGTCCGCAGGGTTACGCAGGAGAGAGCTGCGAAATCGGTGAGCAAATCCAGAGTTTAAAGGAAC
Source organism: Sinocyclocheilus rhinocerous (assembly GCF_001515625.1). Lineage (NCBI taxonomy): Eukaryota > Metazoa > Chordata > Actinopteri > Cypriniformes > Cyprinidae > Sinocyclocheilus > Sinocyclocheilus rhinocerous. The sequence continues at coordinate 245,326 of NW_015659007.1, read as the reverse complement.
AGTTCACCTAAAAATACAAATTTGCTAAAAGCTTATTCACCCTCAGGTCATCCAAGATTAGGATGAGTTAGTTTCTTCATCAGATTTGGAGAAATGTAGCATTGCATCAGTGTCTCAGCAATGGATGCTCTGCAGTGAATGGGTGCCGTCAGAATGAGAGTCCAAACAGCTGATAAAAACATCACAATAATCCACACCACTCCAGTCTATCAATTAACGTCTTGTGAAGCCAAAACATCTGTGTTTGTAAGAAACAAGTCAATCATTAAGACGTTTTTATCTTCAAACTGTTGTTTCCGGCTAAAATACGAGTCCATAATCCATAATAACTCTTCCTCCAGTGAAAAAGTGCATCTCCTGTTGTCTCTCACGTCATAATCCAGTCACATATTTGTTCAGAGCTGTTTTGGCTTGTAAACGCTGCTTGATCTGTGCAGATTTCTCTCCTGATTCAGACCAGACCACTTTTTCACTGGAGGAAGTGTTATTATTATGTAATATGGACTCGTATTTTAGTTAAAAATTTCTTAATGATGGATCTGTTTCTTACAAACACAGATGTTTTGTCTTCTCAAGACATTAACTGATGGACTGGAGTGGTGTGGATTACTTGTGGATTATTGTGATGTTTTTATCAGCTGTTTGGACTCTCATTCTGACGGCACCCATTCACTGCAGAGCATCCATTGCTGAGACACTGATGCATTGCTACATTTCTCCAAATCTGATGAAGAAACTAACTCATCCTAATCTTGGATGAGTACATTTTCAGCAAATTTTCATTTTTAGGTGAACTATTCCTTTAAAACCCTTGACAGAAATGTGTTTCTGCACACACTATAAGGATAGGATAAGTGGATGTGTAATTGTTGTTTACCCATGATAGTTTGTAGCAGGTCAAAGTGTCAGTAGGGAATTCATGAACCATCTGTGCTGTGTTTAATCTTGTACAGTCTGTCCATTTGCCAAGTGTAAAAAGAGAAGACTGTTCATAAAAAGTGTTTCTATCAATAATTTAAAATGGCAAAGCCTGCAGTTCATCTTAGCATCACAACACAAGCATGATTTCCCAGGTCTTGGAAAACTTTAAAATAGTGATTTATTTTTTTAGAACTGAAATTGCTTTTTGTATCGCTATAAATGATTTAAAAGTCCTCCAGTAGCCACTAATATCTGGAAACTTTATGAAATTGTGTAAACCAAAATGTCTGGGATTCCTTAATCTATTAAATCAAAAAGAGTAATTCACACCAAAAATGTCTAGAATATGATATTTTTTTCAGTCCTTTACCAGTAATTATGAAGAACTGGAAAGGCCGTTCAAAAATCATTAAACTTAGCTGTTACAAAAGAAAGTGTGGGTGTATAAATGTTGGAGATTCAGATTTTAAAATCATATTCTTGTTACTGAAATCTGCATTTATAATTAGAGGAAAATGTTCGAATATTATTATTATCATTTTATTTTTTATTTATATTTTTAAATGTTTAGGAGAAATGAAAATAGACACAAATTAAATCAAAAAGAGTAATTCACACCAAAAATGTCTAGAATATGATATTTTTTTCAGTCCTTTACCAGTAATTATGAAGAACTGGAAAGGCCGTTCAAAAATCATTAAACTTAGCTGTTACAAAAGAAAGTGTGGGTGTATAAATGTTGGAGATTCAGATTTTAAAATCATATTCTTGTTACTGAAATCTGCATTTATAATTAGAGGAAAATGTTCGAATATTATTATTATCATTTTATTTATATTTTTAAATGTTTAGGAGAAATGAAAATAGACACAAATGATCACCCAGTGCAGTGTAGTACATTTCAGTGTTATTTTTATACTATTATAGCAAGTATTAACGTTAAAAAAAAGAAGCTTTTTTTATTTTTTCAGTTTTCATTTTGATTTTAGTTTAAGGCTTAGTCATTTTATGTGCTTTTGTCTTTTTTCAGTTTTGAGGGTTTTTTATATTTCTATTTAGCTTTATTTTTATTTAAGTTTTAGTTGTTTTTTTTTTACTTATTTTGGTTAGTTGCCATGGCAACATTTCTACTTTTGATTTTTTTTTTCACTCTACTCTAATATTTTATTTGATGTAAATTACTGCAAACTATTTTTAATCATTTTAGTTGACAAAACCCCAGTAAGAGTTTCGAGCTTTAAAATGAACATGGAGCAGCTCAGATCATTTGACGAGAAATGCTTGCGTTTAAATTTTGATTACAGACTTTGGTATCTTTTCAAATCTGAGCACAGTTTGAGACATTGTTGAGATGTCTTCTGATGAGACACATGAGGCTCTTTTTCTCACCTGAGAAGCTGGAAACTTGATGTCGTTTCTTTCGAAAGCCTTTTCTCTGAATAAAGTCTCTGTGTTTAACAAATCCAGTTATTGAGAAGGATTCTGGCCCAGCTGTCATGTAGACAGAGGTCAATACTGAGGTCAGAGGTCAAGCAGTCCATCATGTGAGACACAAGGGTGGGCGTTTGGGGGTCAAAGGTCAGGGGAAGGCTGAGGGGTTTATGTTGACAGTGTGTTCTGAGACAGTATGAGATGAAGGCCAATGCTAATTCACTTTGTGCTTTTATTATGATTAAATGACATATCTAATTGCTTTAAATTAGCATGTTGGGTTGGTAACAAACGTTTCTAGTAGATATTTTAGTATAATAGTTCATCGTTCACCTTCATGGTTTTCTTTCTTCTGTGAAGCACAAAAGGAGATGACAGTGTCTGTCTGCATTCGCTCTCATTGTGTGGAAATGATGTCTCCTTTGTGTTCAGCAGAAGAAAGTAAATGATGAGTGTTTTGTTCGATCTCTCTGAGGACGTATATAATGTACATTTGCAGTATGATTTGTTTTCATGACTGAGATGTGAGCACCACATGTTAAACAGAGCAGTGACGGGGAAACTGGAGCTCACTTTCAGAGCGGCTCGCCGTGAAATCATCTGCATAATACATGAGCCGATTTAAATATTCATGAAGAGCAGAAGAACCTTGCCAGTTTGTGTAAAGAAAAAGTGTTTTTACTATCACAATTTTTAGTGGATAGTTTTTATGCCTTTTTTGTAGTTAGATTTTACTTTTGACTTTTTCTAATTTTGTAATTCTTTAATAATTCCTTTTTTTGCCTCAGTGGCTCATTAGATTCACATATGGTAGTAAAAATTACTGTATTACAGTAAAAATATCTGCAATACAGTGGATTTTAAATTGAATATAAAATCAATAAATTAGTCAAATATATAAATCAATTATTTTTTATTTAATAAAAATCAAAGGCAGTACAACAAATGCTCCCCTAAACATAAATACTTTATAATTAAAAATATAAATATATATGTATAATTATTTTTACACCTTGTGGAGAGATCCATAATTGTCATGAAAATAATGTCTGTAATTACTGAAAAACGTGATTTGAAAATCCACTTAATATTAAAGTGTCTTTGTTTTGCTGTATGTCATAATTTACATAAGTATAATAGTTAATTAATTTCAATTTACTTTTATGGTGAAATATGACCCAGATATGATCTTGAGAGGCTTCTTGAGGCTTCTTCATTTTCTTCCAGTCACATTTAAAGCCCCATGAAATAATGCGATGAACACGACGATCAAATCCGTAACGCATTAAGTTTCTTAAAACAGCCTGAGCTCCGAATACAGCCTTCCCATGATCCTCTGCTCGCCTGATATCCACTTAAAGCCTAAAACCTTCAAGAAGTTCATGAGCAGCAGTTTGGGACTTTGTGACTGACGCGTTACACAAACTTTTAAGGCTTTCCACTTTATCTTTTCAAGCTCCTCTGATGTCAACTTTTTTGCAAGCCTGACAAACGCAGAAGTGTTTGCTATATTGGGAAGCGTCTGCGTTAATGTCCTATAAACAGTCTCCAGATCTGCTGCTGAGTAATCCTGTATGGAGCTGTAAAGCGCTCACACAGGCCTGTGACAGACGTCTCTGCTGCTCTACATCACTGTCAACTCGCTTTAAAGGTGCCATAGAATGCATTGATACAATATTTTAAATTGTTCTCTGATATCTACATAGAAGGTATGTGGCTTAGGTAAGGGCAACAAATCTCCAGAAACAGTTTTACATGTCCATTTACAACCCTAGGATTTGTCCCTAGAATGAAATGGTCTGTTTTTACCTTAATTGGAAGGGTCATGAATAATAATGTTGAGCTCTGCTCTGATTGGCTGTTTCACAGTACGTCTCAATGTTGAGCTCTACTCTGATTGGCTGTTTCACAGTGCGTCTCAATGTTGAGCTCTACTCTGATTGGCTGTTTCACAGTGCAGCTCAATGTTGAGCTCTGCTCTGATTGGCTGTTTCACAGTGCAGCTCAATGTTGAGCTCTGCTCTGATTGGCTGTTTCACAGTGCGGCTCAATGTTGAGCTCTGCTCGAGCCGCTATTAATATGCGGGGCATTGAAATTGCTTTCGAATGCAGCTTTTTACTTTCACTTTCGAGATTTGCGATCGCACGTGCTCTGTGTAAACTACAGCGGCAGTACTTACCACACATTTTACAAGATCAGATGCTTGTCAGTGGTGCTCAGGATCTGTAAATCATTCGCCATCATCCTCAGTAATCTCTCCTTACTCTGTTTATGTGGTAAGTGAAATCTTATGTACTGTAATGTAACAGGCTACCGCTAGAAAGCAGCTAACCATGTCCCTTTAGTGGCTCGCGTTATTTTATTAGAATGCGCATTATTTGTTTTCCGTGCCTTTTGAATAAAGACACCAACCCATCCCTGCACAGCCTGGAACATTTATTTCCATGATCTGCCATTTTCACTATTATCCTCGCTTGTGATGATTCGGCTGTGCAGGTCCGGCTGGCGGCTGGCATCTAGAACATGGGCGGGTATATGCAAATGTTGGGGGCGTAACTATTAGTGATCCCGACTGTAACGTCACAGCGAGTGTTATGTTCTGATTCGACTATTTTTCAGTGGTCTTTTGCATGCACGAGATTTACATAAGGAGGAAACAATGGTTTTTGAGGCTCACGGTATTTCATTTCCATGTACAGAACAGTTATTATACAACTATGCCAAGGTAAATACAGTTTTCCATTCTATGGCACCTTTAACCGAGATATTACTGCTCTATGATCTACAGTCCTACAGCGTTCACCCAAAAATGATTCATTTACTCGCCCTCATGTTGCTCCAAACCTGCATGACTTGATTTCTTCAGTGGAAAATACACGCAGATGGTTTGACCTGCTCTTTTCCATGACCCTGATTGGACAGTGATTAATTCTGTTACACTCTAAAAACAACATAAAACAGTTTATTTGAAATGTGCTCTATATTCCAGTGTTGTTTTAGCATATTATTGTGGTTTTTGTTAATATTTTGAATTGAAGATTTTATTTTTATATTTTTTGTTTTCACTTTAGTTAAACGTTTAGTTATTTTGTGTTTTGGGCATTTTTATTAGTTTTTATTGCGGGATGTTCTGCTATTTATACTGCTTAATGCAAATAATGGCAGTTATCTGCACCTCAGTATTGTAGTACATTATAAAACAGTGCGCAGTAATAACGTATTGAGTGTAAATGATTATTTTAATTCAAATTATTAAATGGATTATTAAAACGATGTTTAACAGCTGTGTTTTGTAGTGTTGACTACCCCAGTCACATGTTTCCCCCTTTTTTTAACTTTTAAGTTTTCTTTTTTCCTTCAACTTTTTATCTGATTTTTATCTATTTATATTCTATTTTATTTCATCTTTATTTCAGTTACACTCTAAAAAAATATCTGTGAAAATAGGGCACAATATACTGTATAGTATAGGAATTTTTCTGTATTTATTTGTTTACAGGTTTTTTATCAGTATTTTGAATTTTACATTTCATTGCGTTGTGTTTTAGAGTTAAACAGAAATGTCCGTAAAATGAATGGATGATGTCATGTGTAATGAGCTGCCAGTACTTTTTCTGTTATTTTACGGATTTATTTTTTTACAGTGTGCCAAAAAGTTTTTTTTTTAATACTGTAGTTTTAGGTTACAATAACAACAAAATGGGTTTGTATATATTAATATACATATGTATGCAGATGTTTGCTGAAGTCAGCGTTTTTACAGACCCAAATAATTGTAACGTGTATAACTTATTTCTACTAGGGAACTTTGGGAGAATCATCTGAGAGCAAGTTAATATTTAAACAGAAGAGCTGAGAAGTAGTTTTGCTCTGGGACACAGAGAGACTCCTGAGTGATGCTTTCTGACTCTGTGATGACTGTTGTTCTTTCAGATGTTGATGACTGTCAGTCGAACCCCTGTGAGAACGGCGGCACCTGTATCGATAAAGAGGACTCGTTTGTGTGCCTCTGTTTGCCGAGTTACAGCGGAGACCGATGTGAGAGAGGTGAGACGCCCGAGCCTGAACATGAGCTCAGAAAACATCTGCAAACATCCCATCTGCAAACATGATCCTTTCCCGCAACACGACTCACATTCCACTCAAATTGAAGCGAGCTTTAAGATTTAAGCCGTTCCCTGCTGGGAAATGACTCTTAAACCAGCCTAAAGGTGCTGGACGTGATGCTTGTGGAGCAGCACACATGAAATATCTCTAGTATTAGTGAAATCAGTGGCTCTGTGATGGTCCTGAGGAGAAAAGGGGAGTGGCCCAGACCTTTTAGCCAATCAGAAACACTCTTTGCCTGTCAATCATTGTGATGTCTTCGGAGGTCTTCACCTTTAAGATGAAGGTTATCCTTGTTGCAAAGCTTAACTCACCAAGCTGGTTTCCGCTGGTCAGGCTGGTTTTAAAAGGGTTTTAGGCACTTTTTATCTGGTTAAGGTGGGAGATTTCGGAAACAACTTCACTACATAATTAAATTCTGTTTGTATGCCAAAGTTTTTATTTGCTAATATTACTTGCTTTACTGTGCATTATTTTACTTATTTACTAAATTAATAAATTGCTTATCCAGTCATTTCTTGCATATATTGCACATGCATATTTGCATTGCGTATGAAATATGCAATAATATGCATATTTGTATTGTGCAAAAAATTGTCAAATTAACATCTTGCACATATTGAATATTCACAATGTGCAAAAATCTGTCAAATTAATATATTGTACATATACAGTATGCAGTAATATTTTGCATATTGCGCATACATATTCGCATTGTGCAAAAATAAGTCTAATTAACATATTATGCATTGTGCTAAAATCTAATATATTGCAGATGCAATATTCGCTATTCGGTAATATCTTGCATATATCGCATATGCATATTTGCATTAAGCAAATGTCAGTCAAATTCATATACTGCATATGCTGTAAAGTCTTGCATTTATTGCATGCGCATATTTACATTGTGCAAATATCAGCCAAATTAATATAATGGCTATGCAGTATCTTCCATGAATTGCATAAGTATATTTGAATTGTGCAAAAATAAGTCAAATTAATGTATTGCATATGCAGCAATATCTTGCATATATTGCACATGCATACTCACATGCAAAAATCAGTCGTCAATATATTTCATATGCAATAATATCTTGCATATATTGCATATGCATATTCGCACTGTGCAAAAATCATTCAAATTAATATACCGCATATGCAATATCAGTCAAATAAAGTACAATAACAATATTAATGGAGTCAGCTAGTAATATTGGCAAGGAAAACAAGCTTTTGCGAGTTCTGCCAGGTCTTTTCATTCCTCTCATTAGTGTTTTACATTGTTTGTCAGTGTCTCAAAGGTGTGCTGTGCATGTTGACCGCTCTCTCTCTCTCTCTCTCTCTTTGTAACACATTGTGGCGTTCATCTCAGTGGTTTTGCAGACTCATGAGCATCGCTCACCCTCCTCTGCATCCCATGACGACAGCGACTCTAACGATGATGCATTACTGCTAATAATGCAGTTGGCTGATGGCACAGAACTGCTACACACGAGTGTGATGTCACAGCACTGTATCAGAGATGCATTATTGTGTGTGTATTTGGTAGATGCTCCATCATAGTTATGATGCTGTAGAGATTTAGATAGCGTCTGCAGCTGATGGACATTCGTTTCACAGTCCATTGGATGTTTGTGTTTAATCTGAGATGATTCCAATAGAGCGCAACAGTGACTGTTCAGCTGTCTTGCTCTGGAAGTATTTTTCATTTGCTTTCTGAATAAGCATTACTTAAAGTTTACAGAATTTACAGTAAAATAGATAAAAGAACAATTCAGAAAAATGTATATAACCAGAAAACACTTTCCTGTGCTGTTTTAGTCTTTATGTAAATTCTTGCATGGTTTACTAACTCTCAACTAACTTTACAGCAAAATTCGCAATCAAAAGTGAACATTAACGGATGCTACATAAAGCATCATATGACTTCAAAAGGCTCCCCAGCGTCCTTAAAAAAGTTCAGTTTGATCAAATTTAAGATTGTGGAAAATCTAAGATATCTTAAGTGGTTTAACAAAATTCTTACAAATTTGAACTTTAAAAGGTAATGATACATAGATGTGAGCCATAGACTTCACTACACCTTTTACTTTATGATCAAATTAATACATTGCATATGCAATAGGCAAGTTTATCAAATTAACATATTGCATATCCAATATTACCTTGCATATATCGCATGTGCATATTCACATTGTGCAAAAATCAGTCAAATGTAATATAGTGCAAATGGATGTCATGTAAAGCTAATAATGTTAGCAAAGAAAACCGTGATTGTGATTTACTGTTATGAATTAATTAATTACTTTATGGGGTTTATATTGTAATTCTGTATGTTATAAGAGTATTATGTATGTAAAAGTGCATATTTTATCTCCCTCACCTTTTTAAAAAGGCAGCTGGAATAATTAAGGCAAAGACATTTCAAAATAAGAGTCATGGCATATTTTGGGCTTTTTAATAATTAAAAGTCCTGCATTATGCATAAAATTGTTTTCTGGTTATTATTGGTATATTACAAACAATAAACTGTAGCTGGCATTTAATTCAGCATAAACTGTAGTAGCTTCTCTTCATCATACTATATTGTTGAACTCTTTTGAAATCATTGATTATTGTGTGTACACTGAAAAAAAATGACAAGTGAACATTTTTCACTCAGAAATTGCTAGTACATTTCACAAATAATTACAAAGAACCTGCAAGTAACACGCATGAAATTTTGAAGTAAAAAAAAATTGTGAATTTTACTAAAAAAAAAAAAATCTTTGTTTTATTTACAACTTTGAAAAATGGTTTTTTACAGTCTATGACACTATATATTTTTTAGTTTCATGTCTCTCATATCACTCCACACTCTTTTTCTTCTCGCATAATAAATCATTTACAGTCATATCAATGTTTCATATCTTATTTATTTTATTTCCTGTTTGCTGTTGATTGACCCTGCCTGTTTTGACCACTCTTATAAATAAAGCCTGCACTTGGATCCTCAACTCCGTTGTCAGGCCTCCACGTTGCACAGCCAGGGGAAGATTGTGCGTATGTGCATTTCCACCCCGTCTCCTCCCTGAAATCACCATATATGGAGCTTACAACGCCTAGTTTTAATAAGCACAACGTCATCTGCATATCATTTGCATGCATATTCCATCCACGTGACACCATTACACGGGTACAATACGTTAGGAAAATATGAGATATGTACTATAAATGCTTTTTGAGACATCACATTGCTATTCAAATTATATGCAATTCTGCCTATAGAGTAAACATATATTTTAGATTGTATATTTGAATGGAGATTGGCCTTATTTTTTGCAGTGTAAATAACTGCCTGACTCACCGTGTCAATAACAAAAAC
>NW_015659007.1:219349-235432 GCF_001515625.1 Sinocyclocheilus rhinocerous | reverse complement strand
GTCAGAATTGTGAGATAAGAAGTCGCGATTACCTTTTAAAATTTTTTATCCTGCGGCTGAAACAAGCTTCCGTATGTTTTTTTTTTTTTTATCCCTAAAGTGACAAATGTTGATTTTGCAGTATAAAGTTATTTTATATTTTATTTCAGTTAATATTTATTTCATTTCATGTAACACTTTTCTTTTTAAGTTTTCGTTTTAGTTTTAATGAACTATAATAACCCTGTGAGTGATGTCTTTTTTCTGTCTGCAGACACAGAGGGCTGTGAACACGGCTGGAAGAAGTTTCACGGTCACTGCTACCGTCTGTTTCCACGCAGACACACCTGGGAGGACGCAGAGAAAGACTGCAGGGAGCACAGCAGTCACCTGACCAGCATCACTTCCTCCATGGAGCAGGACTTCCTTAACGGTCCGTCACAAGCCTAGATTAAAAAAGACATAAATAAATATCATAAATTAATACAAATAATAATTTCAAAACATTATATAAAATAATATAAAAAATTTAAAACTTTAACATTTTACAAGCATAGTACAAGCAGAGTTGGTGATTAAATAATAAAAATGTAAAATTAAAATAAATAATTGAAAAACAATCAAAATATTTTGTTTACCTGCTTTGTTGACTATCCAATATCAGAGAACCATTGGTATGTGTTATTAAATTATTGAAATATTCATTTAAAATCTCAGGGGGACTTCAAGTAAATATTTAAACTATTTTTACTGGATGGCAATATAAGGGAAATCTATTGTTTTTCAGGTCTGGGTCATGAGAACGTCTGGATCGGGTTGAACGATCGTACAGTGGAAGAGGATTTCCAGTGGACTGATGGGATGGATGTTGTGAGTCATTTTTAAATGAATCAGTCCCAAATAAACATCACTTGAACCTTCACCTGTAGACTGTGATGAAATCAAACTCAAACTGCAGTGTTTTACTCACTGACTGTATTTACATGTTCTGCAACAATCTGACTGTTAATGTGGTTTATTCAATCCATTCAGATTTCCGTGCACATTCCCTCGTTTGTAATAATTGGACATTGTCTGTTCCTCTCACAGGTGTATGAGAACTGGCGTGAGAATCAGCCGGATAACTTCTTCGCGGGCGGAGAGGATTGTGTGGTGATGATCACCAGAGAGGACGGCAAATGGAACGACGTGCCCTGCAACTACAATCTACCCTACGTCTGCAAGAAAGGAACCGGTGAGAGACTTTTTTTTGAAAGAAATTAATGCTTTTATTCAGTAAGGATGCATTAAATTGATCAAATGTGACAGTAAAGACATTTATTATAATGTTCGAAAAGATTTCTATTTCAATTAAATGCTGTTCTTTTGAACTTTATACTCTTCTGTGAATCCTGAAAAATAAAATGTATCACAGTTTCTGCAAAAATATCGTGCAGCACAACTGTTTTCAACATTGATAATAATCAGAAATGTTTCTCGAGCAGCAAAGCAGCATATTAGAATGATTTCTGAAGATCATGTGACACTGAAGACTGGAGTAATGATGCTGAAAACTCAGCTTTGATCACAGAAATAAATTACATTTTAACAGATATTCACATAGAAAACAGCTATATGAAATTGTAATAATATTTTACAATTTTACAGATTTTACTGTATTTTTGATCAAATAAATGTAGCCTTGGTGAGCAAAAGAGATATATATATATATATAATTTAAGGCCTTACAAATGTCTTAAATCAGAACAGAATGTCTTCAATTCATAAAGTCATGGCAGTCTTCTTTTTTCGTTTTATTTTACATTAATCATTGATGGGAAAAGACACAAACGTTTCGGCTCAAAGCCTCCCTCAGTGTGCAAAACTATTCAATCCCTCCACCCACTTTTCAAATCACTGATTATACTGACGTCATCATGCCAGTGTTCAATTACTAAAATCATTCAATCATTTCCGTTTAAATACTATTTAAATACAACATCACCTCCACTAGTACACCACACAATATATCCGTGATTAAAACAAAAATGATCTAGGATCTTATATTTATAAGATATAAATATAATAATTATAATGTCTAAATGTAAATATATATTTATCACTATTATACAATCTTGTAATTTAAGTAAACAACCATTAGTATCTACTCCACCAATTGACTTTAAAATGTATAACAATGGAAAATCCACTGATTCAAAACATCAGAAATACATCGTCATAAACAATCATTGTTTTTCACACTGTAGATGGAAATGATTGAATGATTTTAGTAATTGAACATTGGCTAATGAATGATGACGTCAGTATAATCAGTGATTTGAAAAGTGGGTGGAATAGTTTTGCACACTGAGGAAGGCTTTGAGCCGAAACGTTTGTGTCTTTTCCCATCAACGATGAATGTAAAATAAAACGGAAAAAGAAGACTGTTTTCGTGAGTGCGGATCATGAAGTCATATAACAGATTGACGCACCAAAATAAAAAGATTAAGTGACGGAAGAGCGCGGTGCAACCGGCGTTGTAGAATAAATGTTGTATGCACTGCAAAAAAATATAAAAAATACAAAACAAAAAAAATATTTAGAGATTTGCAATGGAGAATGTCAAAAATACTGAGGAAGAATGTCAGGGGGTTTTGTGTTCCCTTCAATTTATTTCTTACATTTTCTTTACTTAGTCTTAAAACAGGCATAAACCGTGTGCATATAAAGTTGAATTAGCAGCCAGTAATCTTCTCTGACCCATTTGGGCGGTGTTATGCAAATCTTCCCACATAGTGAGGTAGATATGTGGGGGCGTGTTCGAACGAGCCGTTTTAGGTAGGTGTGGCTAACTCTTAACTTTTATAAAGAATATCTCTTTGGATTTGAGACTTTAGTCTTTGCAACTTTACAGATCTTCTTTATGCACCAAGAGCTTGTAACACTCTAAAGAGAAAGGAAAAAATGAAATCGCATCATATGACCCCTTTAATGCATCGTCCAACACTCACTTCACTGACACACACCTCAGAACCGAGCGTGTTTTCCAGTTTAAGTGCTTATCGATCATCCTGTGTGTGTGTGTGTGTGTGTGTGTGTGTGTGTGAGCTGCACTTAATAAACTGCACGAACATCTCAATGTCGCTTTGACTGTCATCTTCTCACCAGTAGCACAGATTAAACGTGTTTTGATGTGTCCATTGATTCCTCAGCAAGTGTTCGGTCTCATATCGCCCCTCAGTCCTGCTTCATCAGCTCTGTGTGGCATCTCAATGGACTCTGAATGAGAGACTAAACTCCGTCTTTCAGTGCTCCACACAACGAGGTCTCAGTTTTTAGGGTACGAGTATTCAGAGGCTCAGATTGTGGGTTTAAGCTCTGGGCTCTGCACTACATTTCTCACGATGCCGTCCTTTGTGGCACATCCAGGATCTGGACGCCAGAGGACAGATTTACGGCCGGTGGCTCCCTGCCTATGGAAATCAGGCTCATTGTCTGGAGATGCAGCGTTTGTGCCTGGATTGCAGGATTTCATTTCATTTAAATTGAAAAGGTTAACATTTAATTAATCGTATTTTCCCTCCTGGAACCTGAAGTGTTTATACAGAAAATACAGGTTTATCCGTGGTCGATTGCGAATTTGAGCTGCATTCGATTTTCTTGAAACACTGGTTAAACTATTTCTTATTAAAAATTTGAGATTTTTTTTCTCATTTAGTGTCATGAATGTGCATGCAAAAAATTTGACACATAGATGTGTTTTGTAAAGGCTGTACAAATTTTGGTTACTTTGCATGCAGTTAGGCAAAAATCAACTCTTTGAACATCATAGAGTCGGGTGAAAAAACGAAAGCCTTTATTGTAGCTTGCCAAAGAGCAAAATATGAAATGCATGAGAACTTTGGATTTTAGTTTTTTTACCTTTTTGTTTTAATCATGCTCTTAACTGCTGTTTTTATTGGCACATTTTGCATATCCGCTTTTATAAAGCAACAACTTTTAAATTGAATTATATTTTTAAATGTATATTTAAATTATATTAATGAATTTATATTTAAATATAAAAAATATATTGAATTGAATTAAATTATATTTAGAAAAGTAAATATTTATATTTAAATATAAACTAAATTATATGTATTAATTAACATTTAAATATACACTAAATTATATTTATTATTTATGTTTAAAAATAAATAAAATTATAATTAATTACATTTAATTTAATAACCAGAATTAACCAAAATTACTATTTCGCTTAATAAAATGTGATTCTGTTAAATAGTGGCATGCAAATTGGCTGATATTCTGATGGGAAAAAAACATTTATGTTGCGAGTTCAATTTTTATTTTTAAGTTTTTGCATGTTAAGGATCAGTTCCGTTAGACAAGCACTGATGGTTTATGATCTATGATATGGCTGTGTGTTTGCAGTGATGTGTGGCACTCCGCCTGCCGTCGATAACGCCTCTCTAGTGGGCCGCAGACGCTCACACTACGACATCCACGCGGTGGTTCGGTACCAGTGCGCCGACGGCTTCTTCCAGAGACACATCCCGACTGTCCGCTGCCGACCCACCGGGACCTGGGAAAGACCCAAGATCATCTGCACTAAATGTGAGTCTCAAAACTCTGATCTGCTTTTTGATGAATGTGAAACTTAAAAATACTAAGGTAGCACCATGCTTTATTGTCATATCGTTGAAAAATGTAACCCACTCAGCTATGTATTAAAAGATGCATGTATAATACAACCTACTTTACCTGCGTGCATACAGTATACTGTATAGCAATTCTCATCTCTGTGACTGTTCATATATCGCCACAAAAATGTGAATTGTATTATTGCACTGCACTTTATATATTTACATTTACATTACATTTAGACATTTAGCAGATGCTTTTATCCAAAGCGACTTACAAATGAGGACAATAAAAGCAGTCAAAATCAACAAAAGAGCAATGATATACAAGTGCTATAACAAGTCTCAGTTAGCTTAATGCAGTACATGTAGCAAGGGTTTTTAAAATAATAAATAAAAAGAAAACAGATAGAATAGAAAAAGAATAGAGCAAGCTAGTGTTAGAGGTCTTTTTTGCTTTTGTTAATTGTATAATAAATGAAAAGAAAACAGATAGAATACAAAAAGATTAGAAAGCAAGTGTTATTTTTATTTTTTTATTTTTTATTTTTTAGAAAACAAGCAGAAATATATATTTTCTGCATACATGCACCCACATAAAGCAATATATATTATGTATTGTTTTATTTTGTCACAAAATGTATAATGTATGGATATATAAGTATAAAAATGATTTTCTTCCTCAGTGTTTTTGTCTTGTTTTCCAGGACAAATTCATAAATCAAGACACATTTAATCGATATGCAAAATTACTTAAGATATTGAGTCTTGTTGACGTTTATACTTAAAACAAAACATCTGCCAAAGGGAAAACCAGATTATTTTTCTGACCCCATTAGGAGATATTTGTTCTTCTTTTAAGCAAACACTCACTTAATTCTGATGCATTAATATCTTAAGTCAATTTGCTTCTTAAGTATCTTGATTTAAGAAAGTTGAGATATTTGTAGAAATAGTACTGGAAAACAACACAAAAATAATGAGCAAGAAATCATCTTTTGCAGCGTAGATACAGTATACTAACGCTATATTTTTTGCTTGTATTGCTTGTATCGTCACAAAATGTGAATCATATTTTCACACAGCTCTAATCTGCTAAATGCAACTATAAGACATGAAGATATTAAGATATTATAAACCTTAACATCAAGATTTTCTGCTTTGAAACAATGTGTATTGAGAAATGTGCTATACAAATACATTTGACTTGAATTGTGGACAAAAACTATTTTGCATCTAATGAAATGTTAATTTTAATATATTTTGAATGGTAATATTATGGTTGTAAAAGTATTAAATATGCCGTAAGTGCAGTCAGAAGCGGTTAATTCACTGGTTATTTGGTACTTGCTTCTGACTTGAACAATAGAGCATGGCGCTTGAACCAATCAAATGTAAACCTTCAGTGCAGTGGATACAAGCGTCTGCCAAATGTTAAATGTAAATGCAAATCAGATGTAGTCATGTGACCGTTTTGTTTCCCTCCAGCACGGCGATCTCACCGTTACCGTCGGCAACACCACAGATCTCGGCGCGAGCATCGACGACACCGGAGACACGGATCGGGGCACAGGGGGCGGGATTAAACCAGGGGGGCGGGGCTAAACGCAGGGGTCGTGACCTCTGTTCCTGTGTTTCCATGTCAGAGGAAACGCAGCAGACGGAAAGGACAGAAATAATCGTTCTTTTTTACCGCTGTTATTTAGGTTTCACTAACCCCTCCGTTCACTTCTTCATTAGAAAATGTTTTTTTATTGGTTATTTCACGCAGACGGATGGTGACTCTTCATCTTCATAGAATAGTCGTATTAATTTGTTCACGCAGCAGGTGAAGGCTCTGGTAGCTCATGCTCATGTTTGTTCGGCTTTAGATATTTTGGATGTAATGCTTTAATGAAATACTAAATGACCAAACTGCCCAAAATGATTCATGTTCATGAAATAAGACGCTCTTCATGCCTTTGAATGGCACAATAATGAATTCTTTTTTACCCATGAGGCTTTACTTTGTCTTGGTTTTGAGTGTTTGCTGATGATTTGGTTTCAATTGCAACTCTTTAACTCTAAATGTTGGACTAGAATCGTAGTGAAACCCCTTACGTTCATAAATAAGTGAATTTCATGAAGAAAAGCAACTTTCAGCTCACATTTCAGACCAAAATGAAAAGAAAAAAAACATGCGAAATTATATTTTTCATAAAGGAAATGAAGCCTGTTTTTAAAATCATTGATTTTTTTTTTTTTGCATTATGATTATTAAATCACATTTACTCTCAAATTAAATATCCAAACATTAATAAAATCCCGTTCTATCACTGTGATAGAGGATTAAAAATCGTCCTGCCCAGAAAAAAGGTTTTTAATTAAAATGATCAATTTAACATTAATAAATGATACCATGAAATATACTTAATACTTTTAAATTGACTTTACAATTTGAATATAGTATTATTAATATTATATGGCTAATTGTAACATGTTTAATTGTCGTAAAAATAATGTAAAAAAAAAAAAAAAAGTTCTTTATACCAGTGTTATTTTTATTAATATTTTCAATTAGTTTATATTTTTGCATTTTCCGTTTTCATTTAAATTACCTAGTTAAATTACTTTCGTTTAAAGTACTTCGTTTTAGTAATTTTGTAATGTTTTTATTAAGTTTTATTTTAATTTGAGCTATTTTGGTACATCAAGTTAAACTAAATTAAAATGAAAAATGTTGCCTTGGCAAGTAGCTGTAAAAAAATATATTTTATTTCACTTAAAAAAAATTTCAAGCAATGAAAATGTTTTTTTACTAGTTTTAATTTTAGTTTTAGTTCACCTATAATAACCCTGCTTTATGCAAAATGTAATTGCATTTTCCGTTTTCATTTAAATTACCTAGTTAAATTACTTTCGTTTTAAAGTACTTCGTTTTAGTAATTTTGTAATGTTTTTATTAAGTTTTATTTTAATTTGAGCTATTTTGGTACATCAAGTTAAACTAAATTAAAATGAAAAATGTTGCCTTGGCAAGTAGCTGTAAAAAAATATATTTTATTTCACTTAAAAAAAATTTCAAGCAATGAAAATGTTTTTTACTAGTTTTAATTTTAGTTCACCTATAATAACCCTGCTTTATGCAAAATGTAATTTCTCATTTCTTTTTGATGTTGGGGTGAAATATGAGCAAAACAGAACTGAACCTGAGTTTGTAACTGAATCAGTTCATTTATCTTCTCACATAAACTGTGATGAAGCATCGGAAAGATCTGGAACAGAGATGATTGACAGGTGCTTGAACGTCAAACTATCTCTGTGTTCCGCGTGATTCAGGTGAATCGTTTCTGTTTTCTCGAATCTGAATCAGAAGGATTTGACTCTCTGAACAGAAACAAACACAGACACACTGAGTCCTCAAGAGGGCGATAGAGTTTCCTTCAGATCTCAGTTTTATTTCCATTCAGGTCACTTCATACTAACATGTCAACAGTTTAACCGGCTCGGAAAGATCAATACGTCGACCTGAAAGAGAAAACAGAGCCTAGAAGAAAGTTTATGCATGAACACATACTTTACAAATTGCGTTCTGACACATTTTAAATAGTGTGAGTGAGTGTTCACATACTTTACCAGGTGCTTTTGAGGCCGCAGGCTCTCGTGTCTCATTCAGACACGATCTGATCGGATTTTATTCTCACCTGCTGAAGCGTGTGTGAATGTGACGTGTTGTAGTTAATTTCACACGCCTGTTGCTTGGTTACACGTGTCTCGATGTCCTTCCTGTGTGTGTGTGTGTGCAAGAGAATGTAAGTGTGTCTGTGTGTGTGTGTGTGCAAGAGAATATAAGTGTGTATGTGTGTGTGTGTGTGTATTTGAGATAACTGCATGTGTTTCTGTGTGTTTTGTTTATGCAGTTTTAAGTGTTTTTTAAACTGCAGATGAGACTCAAAAATGAGTTTCATACTCAGTATTTTTTTCATACTCAGTAGTTTTGCAGTACACACATCTAAACATTCTTACATCAAGATACAGTAACTTCAGAAGCAAAAATGTTACGTCTTATTTTCTAAACAAAGGTATCAAAATTAAGTGAGTTTATACTTAAAATGAGAAAATATATGACAATAGGTCAGAAAAATAAATTTGAATTAAATTTTTACTTTTCTTCCCTAATTTGTGCATGGATATTTAAGCATAAACTCACATAATTTTAATAAAATATAAGTCTTGTTTTCTGAAAAATTTCAATAATTTAGATTTCCTCTCAAATGAAAAATCTCAAAGTTAAAAAATAAAAAGTTTTTAGTTAAAATGAGAAATTTCGCATAAATTAAGTTCAGTGCAACAAATGCTACCTTGAAATATGGTTAATAAAACACTTTAAAATAAATGTTTTCCTTTGAGTTTTAATAAATGTTAATTTTTCTTACACCACTGATACATATTTTTACTTGTTTTAAGCATAAACTCACTTAATTTGAATAATATTTTACTTAATATTTGAAGTAATTTTGCTCTCCAAGTAATTGTGTCTTGATTTAAGAATGTTTAGATATTTGTTCTGGAAAACAAGACAAAAATACTGATTAAGAAAGTTATTTTTTGCAGTTCAGGATCTGTTCTTAATCCTAGTGAGCTTCTTAACTAGACAACTTAAAGATGCAACTTCCTTAAGGTTTTTTAATATCACTTTGATAGAAAGATCAACAAGCTCAGTTCAATCTAATGCATTATGTGTGATGAAGTTAAAAACACATTTCATTCAGTGGTGGAAAATATTGATAAAAAGTTGATTCTAATTAATTCATTATTTTATCCATTATTTGTGCGAGTTGTATTTTTATTAAAATACAAGGTTTTCAAATTCTTGAAATCAAATGGCGTTTAACACACAGAAGTGCTTCCGAATCTCTCACTTGTGAGGTTCAGTCTCAGTTCGGATGCTACCTATGTAGGGAGCACTAGGTTTTGGAGCAGATGTGTTTGTTGTGGATCTCTTTTCCTCTCAGTATCGTCTGTTTGCTCTGTGTGTTTATTGATAACATGTATTCTTTAGTGAACATGATGACGAATAATCCACCATCTCACTCTTCTGTTTGCTCTGAGCTTATAGAGATCCACTTTCTTCTGTAAATAAATTGTCTTTACTCATTTATTCTTTCATAACGATCACTGTTTACTTGCTTTTAATGACAACATTTTTTAGTAGTTTTTTATTCTAGTATCTGATCACATTTAATCACCCTATTCAGTATTGTTTTTGTACAATAACTAGCAGAAGTGGCATGGAAATGTGTATTTCACACAATAACGAGCATATGTTTGGATCTCTTTATTAAACCCGTATTAAAACGCTCAGATCAATCTGCTTTCTGAGGTCAAACTTTGATGTTTTTATGCTTCACTTCACGTTTGTTGATGTGTTTTTGTTCTTTATTAAACTCGAGACAAGCCAACAATAAAACTGATTGGATCAAAACTGCTGTCATTTCATATGTTTTGTTTGAGTGACCTGCTTCCTTGTGTTAAAACTCAATTTAAGCATTTCTATTCTCAATGCACGAATAATACTTCAAACTGAACGTGTACAAATTCATTTCTCTTGTTTCCTTGATGCATTTTGATAATTTTATAAGGGAATCAATTCTAAAAATGCTAATGCTATGATATATTTTGTGATTATGATATATATTTGTGATTGATAGTCTGAAAGGCCGGTGCATGACAGCAGTTTTTATACACAGTTAATTTTAGTATGCTGTGCTGTTGTGTTGCTCATTATTGCTCTAGTTCTCTATTAGGACTCACTTACATTTATTATGTGATTTTAGGCCTCAGCAGTCACATAGACACACATTCATCTGCTGATTTAGTCATTTAGCAGACGCTTTTATCCAAAGCGACTTAGACGATTTAGGCCAGAAACATACTTTATCAAACTTTGATGTTTTTATGCTTCACTTCACGTTTGTTGATGTGTTTTTGTTCTTTATTAAACTCGAGACAAGCCAACAATAAAACTGATTGGATCAAAACTGCTGTCATTTCATATGTTTTGTTTGAGTGACCTGCTTCCTTGTGTTAAAACTCAATTTAAGCATTTCTATTCTCAATGCACGAATAATACTTCAAACTGAACGTGTACAAATTCATTTCTCTTGTTTCCTTGATGCATTTTGATAATTTTATAAGGGAATCAATTCTAAAAATGCTAATGCTATGATATACTTTGTGATTATGATATATATTTGTGATTGATAGTCTGAAAGGCCGGTGCATGACAGCAGTTTTTAGAGAAACATACTTTATGCATGCATACTTTAGAGGAACAGTTCACCAAAAAATGAAAATGTCCTCACCGATCATCCAAGATTAGGATGAGTTTGTTTCTTCATCAGATTTGTAGAAATGTAGCATTGCATCAGTGTCTCAGCAATGGATGCTCTGCAGTGAATGGGTGCCGTCAGAATGAGAGTCCAAACAGCTGATAAAAACATCACAATAATCCACAAGTAATCCACAGCACTCCAGTCCATCAGTTAACATCTGGAGAAGACCAAACAAATCCATCAAGACGTTTTTAACTAACATACGAGTCCATAATCTATAACAACGCTTCCTCCTCCAGTGAAAAAGTGCATCTCCTGTTGTCTCTCACATCAAAATCCAGCCACATATTTGTTTAGAGCTGTTTTGGCTTGTAAACGCTGCTTGATCTGTGCAGATTTCTCTCCTGATTCACACCAGACCACTTTTTCACTGGAGGAAGTGTTATTATGGATTACGGACTCAGATTTTAATTAAAAACATCTTAATGCTGGATTTGTTTCAGCTTTTGTCTTCTCCAGATTCTTCTCCAGTGCCGTGGATTACTTGTGGATTACTGTGATGTTTTTATCAGCTGTTTGGACTCTCATTCTGACGGCACCCATTCACTGCAGAGCATCCATTGCTGAGACACTGATGCAATGCTACATTCCTCCAAACCTGATGAAGAAACAAACTCATCTACATCTTGGATGGCTTGAGGGTGAGGACATTTTTTGTTTATTCAAGGCAAAAAGTCTCCCATCTAGAAACTATTGAGATGTTAAAGCAATCTCATTTGTGATATTTATTTCCTGAGGGATCTGTTCTATTCTGCAGTGTTATATATCTATAATAATCTATGTTCTGCTGTCTGTCTCTCCTCCATCGTGTCTGATCCTGACGCCCACTTCAGATCCATGAGGTCAGATTGAGCTTCTGTTCATCTGATTGTGTTGAAGTTACTCCCATTGTTTGCTATATTTAGTTCTCACTTCTGGGCAGACTCACACAAAGGCAGTGTTCACATTTTTAGCCCAGTGAGACTGATCTGATTCATTCAGCTTCATATAAACACACACACTCATGAAAAAAAAAAGTGTTAAAATGAGCTGAGAAAAATACATTTGACAGTCTCTTTTGCTCATCAAGGCTTGTATTTGATTATAAATACAGCAAAACAGTAATATTGTTAAATATTATTACATTGTCAAATAGCTGTTTTCTATGTGAATATCTGTTCAAATATAGGCTAATTTATTCTTGTGATCAAAGCTGTATTTTCAGCATCATTACTCCAGTCTTCAGTGTCACATGATCTTCAGAAATCATTCTAATATGCTGATCTGCTGTCGTTATCAAATAAAAAAGGTAATTGCAACATTTTACTAAACAGTTCTTTTTTCCTTGCAAACTCGAATTTATTTCACAATTCTTAAAAAGAGAGTTTAAATCTCTTTTAATTTTTGACTGCTGTCTGAATTCTGGGTTTACATCTCAAAATTCTATTTTTTTTCCCGTCACGGAATCAAAAAAAAATAAAAAAAATAATAATATATATATATATAAAAGGAAATTGTGAATTTATAGCTAACAATTCGGACTTTTTTCTCAGAATTGCAGAGAAAAAGTCAGAATTGAGATAATAAACTAAGAATTGAGTCTAAATGACCTTTCTTATTTTATTTATTTTGTGGCAGAAACAAGCTCAAGCTTCCATTTTTTTAAGTGTATCTCGGTTATGAAAAAGAAGAAATTACAGATATGAAGTGAATGTACAATTCTTCTCTCCAGCGTTTATTTCACTCATAAGCCCCATTTAATTAACTAATTAATAGTAAAATCGGATTTTTGCGTTGCATTTTCTGGTTATCTGTATCTGAATAAACATCTCTTTTCACTGAGGTATAAATGCTTAATTTATTCAGATGGTTTGAGCCCTTCATGTGTTTTCAAAACCCGATAAAGATCAGCCATTAAAGTCGACCAATCTGCTCGCAGCTCGTGTTGCCACGGTTACCGCCCACCTCAAAGCGTTCCGTTTTGCAAACGCAATAGTTAAACATGCTCTTTGTAATTCCAGAAAAAACATATTATTCGACATATTTTTAATGCGTTAATATTTTTAAGTTTAATGCGTAAACAGACCTGCGTGACCGTAGCAACCCGGGATTATCAGAGATGGATTTATTAATATTTTATTTTGAATTAAGAAATTATCATATTAATTATTATAGATATTATTACATTATTATTACAATTATTATATTAACCGTAGTCTTAGGCTACCGGACTGTAGGCTATTGCACGCGATGTAGACAGCATTCGAATTAAGTTTATCATGAATAAATGTTACATAATGTACATAAAATAAAATAGGCCTACAAGAAAACATTTTTATCCATCCCACAGTCTTGTAGCTAAGTCCAACTGATCGTCTTTTTTCTTTAATATTTGTATAGACTATTATTATTATTATTAGGCCTAGCCTATTATTATTATTATATTTTTATATTCGTTTTTTTCCCTTTATTTCGATCTCTTTATATAACTTTCTGACTAGTTTTGTAAATAATAACAAAGTTCTCTCAATGTTATGAACTCTACGTTAATAGAATGTTTGTTCAAAGTTTTGTTTTCTTTAAAAACGTTAGCAAAAAAACACATTTCAGTTTGGATGTTCGACTAACTTTATTTAAATGGTACTTATTAGTTTTCTAAGATGGTTAGAGAACATTCAAAAGTAACATTCCCATCATATTTGCAAAACTATAAAATAGAATGTTAGCTTAATGTTGTCGCGAATGTTCATATAACCAAGAAAAAGAATGTTTTTTAAATATTATAATATTTAAAAATGTTTTTTTAAACATTTTTTACACTTTTTTTAAACATTTAAAAACTGGATGTTTTGAACGTTTAATTGGAAACTTCATAGGAACATTAGCAAAATGTCATCTTTTTAATCGCAATTGAATCAAATCAAATAATTGTCAGAGCAAATATTCCCACTCTTTTGAGTAATGCAGCATGACATCATGATTTTTAATGGCTAAACCATTTAATTCAATGATATTCTTATCCTCAGGAACGGAACATTGCAGATACAGTGTTGAAAGTGATGTAATCAGTTCATTCAACACGCTGACAGGCTTCATTCATCTGTGTGAAAGATCAATGGGCCAGCGACACGATGTCTTCAGCTACAGAGCAAAGGTCAGAGATTTGATTGGACGAGGAAGAAATGTGACAGATCAGTTCATGCCTATATCTTTAAATGAATCTTGTTTCACTGTGTTGCAATGCTATAAATATCTCTCCCTGCTGAACCCGTGCCCCGGCGTTCCCTTTAGAGCCCAATGTGAAGAATAATAAACAGCGAATTTCACAAGACAAGAGATATGAGGGATCATGACAGGCAAAGAGCACACGTACCGCAGAAAAGTGTTGGGAAAAAACTATACGGCATAGAAAATCCTACAAAAAATATCAAGTAAAACATTTGGGTGAATCTGCCAAGAACATGTTCAGGTCATATTTGGACATTTGACAAAAGGACATCATTTGTAGCTTTATACTTCATATAAAAAAGACTTTTTCTCATCCCGGATAGGGTTTTTTTTTTGTGAGATTCACCCAATCAGGTACTGTTTTAATAATGTATACTAATTTAAAAATAATTCTAGTGCATGAAATACAGTCCTCGCAGCAGGAAACTACTAAACACACAGACAGTCAGACACGATCAGGACACACCCTGAGCGTCAACGGCCTTCAAACGTCTCTGAGAGTGATGTCAACTAGTCCAGAGTCCATATTTATTGAGATTTCACCAACTGACCAGAGATAAACCTGGCTGAGATCAGTAGTTTGAACTGTTTCACACACTTTACACTTGAACAAAGCTACAAAACACCATGTGAAAAAGAAAAACAGATGACTGACATTTTGGTCGATACCAATAAACCAACAATTATTTTGTCAAGGTCAATAATAATATGTCAAATCCATACTGTTTTGCCCTTTTTTGTGTTCACAAACAGTTCCATGCTTATAATAAAATAAATAAAATCAGGCATCTGTCTAATATTATTTTAATCATACTGATACTGACGATAAAAAAATGCATGACTGTTATGACTGAAATATTTTATAACCTAGTATAGAAATAGAATTTACTGCTTGAATTGGAAAAAATACGGCCAAATACTTGTATCTGCTTATAATAACAGGGAATGTTCTCAGAACGTTCTGAAAAGGTTCTCTCAATGTTATGAAAAAAACGTTCTTGCAGTAACGTTAATAAAATGCTCAAAATTTTCTGGTCTTTAACAATGTTATCAAAATGTTAGCACAAAAACTTAAGTTATACATCGTTAATGGAACTTTGTAGTGTCTAACTTTTTTTTTTTTAAATCTTACTGTTTTCATAGAACATTCAAAAGTAACATTTCCTTAATGTTGCAAAGTGATACAATGGAATGTTCCATTAACGTAACATTTTTAACTGGACGTTTTGAACGTTTGAACTTGATGGGAATGTTAGCGAAACGTCTTAGAACTTTTTTTTTGTTATATGGGATCAGCCTAATCAGACGGAAAGGCTTCGCTGGACATTTCAAAACCACTAATATTGGCAGATACAGATATAGTCACTGATATATTGATGCTGCGCAAACATCACACAGACACAGATGAGTTATCAGTCATCATATCGGCTAATATTGGGGGGGGGGTTCGTTATTGGCACTGATCTGAATTGTAAACAGATCATTTTTGTCCTAAAAAGACAGCAAAAAAGAGATTACACTCTTAAAAAGGTGCTCAAAAGGTTCTTCCCAACGATGCCATAGAAGAACCATTTTTCGGTTCCACAAAGAACCATTCAGCTGGGCTCGAAATGAACTTTTTTACTTGGTAGCACTGGTGCTCCCAACTTTAAAAAGTTAGGAGCACCAGCAAAAATTTAGGAGCACCCACCAAAAATTTATGAGCACCACAACTACAAATATTAACATATTTCATCTTTACATTCTTAACTTTAATGCAGATTTTAAGTTAATATTAGCTGTCAATCACTCAGTCACTGCTTTCTGCTGTCAGGTGACAGGGAGCTAACTACCGCGGGGAATACCTAAAGTTACAAATAATGGTGCTGGTGATAGCGATCATGTGGTGAATGTTGATCCAC
>NW_015659007.1:217701-219265 GCF_001515625.1 Sinocyclocheilus rhinocerous | reverse complement strand
GTTAATGGTCACATGACATGCAGGTAAACAAATAAAATATTTCATTTTTCAGTAATTGTTTTATTTTATTCATTTTAAAATTGTTTTAACTTAACATTTTTATGATTTAATTAATTATTAGCCTTTTCATTAAACATCGTTTTATGAATATGATTTATATAATCACTATTAATCAAGTGTTAATTTATGTAATTTATATTTATATTCTACAAAATACTTCCAAATAATAAAAGTTTACTTTCATACAAATACACTTCAATTAAGTCACAATTATTTGGGTCAAAATTAAACCACAGCCTTAGAAAGTCAGCAGAAAGATAAAAGGCATTTAAATATTAAAAGGAATCTCTTGTTTTAGGTGTGTGTGAATACAGATGTAAAATCATTGTAGGTGAGTCTGTCACCTTTTGTCTTTATTGCCTCTTGCTGCTTCTGCCCCATTACTTTAATTGATCATCACTGTTCATGCTAATCAGTACCTGGGTTAATTGTGAATGTGATGTCTAGGTGTGACCTTCCCTGATCTCTGTGATAATGAGTGTTATAGTTATGCTGATTGGATTAGCAGGGCTCGAAATTAACTTTTTTACTTGGTAGCACTGGTGCTCCCAACTTTAAAAAGTTAGGAGCACCAGCAAAAATTTAGGAGCACCCACCAAAAATTTATGAGCACCACAACTACAAATATTAACATATTTCATCTTTACATTCTTAACTTTAATGCAGATTTTAGGTTAATATTAGCTGTCAATCACTCAGTCACTGCTTTCTGCTGTCAGGTGACAGGGAGCTAATGCAAAGGGCTGAAGAAGAGAGACAATGAAAAGAACACTGACAGATTTATTTCGTAACACAGAGAGAGAGAGAGAGAGCTCGTCTTTGGCGAGGGTTAGGATGGTGTATGCGGTGTTAAATTTTACATTCAGCTCTGCCAATTGCGCAGGGATTTTATCGATAACGATAATTAGACGATATTTTGCTGAGTGTGTTATTGTGCTGATCTTGTGTTATTGTGCTGGTAGTATTAAGGACTATACAGTGGACAGCTGACCTTTATATTCTTCATATTCTGTGTGCTGGTCAGTTCACAGCAGTGATAGAAATTAATCTTTTCCAATAAGTTTAAATAGATTTTTACCTTTTATGGTCATTTTTACAATTAAGCCACTTTTTTTCTAAAAGTGTGCATCATCATTTGAGTCAAATTCTTACATTTAATCAGTCAAGTCAAGAAATGTGGGCTGTTATCAAGCAAATGAAAGCAGTATCAACAAAATTCATCTTTGCAATGCAGAGGAAACACAGAAGCTGCAACTGAAGAGGCATTTAGATGCATTTACACACTGATTAATGCAGGACATGAATGCATTTAACCTGCAGTTACACATGAATATATAATGTTTTAATACTGTAAACATAAAATGTTAAATACTGATTTTTTTAAATTATTATTATTTTTTTAAATAAAAAGATAGGCCTACTTTAAATGTGAAATTAAAACCGCCAGCAGGTGGCAGCAAGTCACTGTTAATAAGTGAGTCATTGCGATTGAACCGAATCATTT
>NW_015659007.1:215472-217305 GCF_001515625.1 Sinocyclocheilus rhinocerous | reverse complement strand
TTTGAGTCAAATTCTTACATTTAATCAGTCAAGTCAAGAAATGTGGGCTGTTATCAAGCAAATGAAAGCAGTATCAACAAAATTCATCTTTGCAATGCAGAGGAAACACAGAAGCTGCAACTGAAGAGGCATTTAGATGCATTTACACACTGATTAATGCAGGACATGAATGCATTTAACCTGCAGTTACACATGCATGTATAATGTTTTAATACTGTAAACATAAACATTGAAAACTGATATTTGAAATTATTGAAAAAAAAATGAAAAGAAAATATTTTTTAGGGTGCAGCAGGCGCAATGATATTATGCAGCGCCTGAAAATAGTCCGAAAATAGTCTGAAAATAGGTTATGTTGATGGAAGTTAGCCTATTTTCAAGTTTTAAATAGGAAAAATATAGAAACTCTTTGGTCATTTTTGAGCAAGATGCTAACGGGCTAATCAGATTCAATGATCTATGCTAAGCTACAGCTAAAAGCGCTACCGCCATGGAATTATTTTTGTTGTCGAAATAGAGCAAAAACAAGCAATATGATGTCTAAAACGTAAGTCTCTTAATATTAACTTTTTGTTTATTGAACTGTTGTATAAAATCAATATCACATTTGTAATCATGCTGATTTTTGGAGGAAAAAACGGCACTCTTCGTGTGATATTAACTATATGAAATGAAATAAAGCCCCCATATCTTGAATTTTGTGATGCATTTTAATAGATTAAATCATGCAGTGAAAAAAATGCAGTTTAAATGCACACGCGCACTAGTCTAACCTAACTAGTGTTACCTGCAAACTCCGTCTCAAATGTGCATAGAGCACAGTGCATTTTCATAGCGGAGCCACTCGAAGTCTTTCAACCATTCTCTCCGAAAACTGTACGCTTTCTTTTCAGCTAGTGGATCAACATTCACCACATGATCGCTATCACCAGCACCATTATTTGTAACTTTAGGTAGTTTACAAAAGAAATCTGTCAGTGTTCTTTTCATTGTCTCTCTTCTTCAGCCCTTTGCATTAGCAAAGCTGACAGCGGAAAGCAGTGACTGAGTGATTGACAGCTAATAGTAACCAATCTAAAATCTGCATTAAAGTTAAGAATGTAAAGATGAAGTTATGTAACGTTTGATAGAACGGCAGACCGGTCACCGTATCAGCAAACAGAAGACACATAACTGTGAACGTTTTTAGAGAAATGAAAACAGGTCGCACGTGCAACAACAATTATATGCACTTGCACAAATGCTCCCAAATATGCGTTACTGTCAGTTACGGAAGCCTTGCGAATGGCAAAAGCTGATTCCAAATCATCAGTTCTTATTCTGCTGGATCTATCTGCTGCTTTTGACACTGTCAATCACCAGATCCACCTGTCTGCCCTCTCATCACTGGGCATCACAGGGATTCCACTTCGCTGGTTTGAATCCTATCTCACTGGTAGGTCTTTCAGGGTGTCCTGGGGAGGGGAGGTATCCAAAGCACATCAACTGGTCACTGGGGTTCCTCAGGGATCAGTTCTTGGACCCCTCCTCTTCTCCATATACACTACATCACTGGGTCC
Source organism: Sinocyclocheilus rhinocerous (assembly GCF_001515625.1). NCBI lineage: Eukaryota > Metazoa > Chordata > Actinopteri > Cypriniformes > Cyprinidae > Sinocyclocheilus > Sinocyclocheilus rhinocerous. The sequence continues at coordinate 215,746 of NW_015659007.1, read as the reverse complement.
CATCATACAGGCACATGGCTTCTCCTACCATTACTATGCTGATGACACACAGCTCTATCTTTCATTTCAACCAGATGATCCAACAGTAGCTGCACGGATCTCAGGCTGCCTGGCGGACATCTCGGCATGGATGAAAGAACATCAACTACAGCTCAACCTGGCAAAGACTGAGCTTCTTGTCTCCCCTGCCACTCCAACTCTACAGCATGAGTTCTCCATCCAGCTAGGTTCTTCTACAACTACCCCATCAACTTCGGTCAGAACTCTTGGTGTA
>NW_015659007.1:209518-215194 GCF_001515625.1 Sinocyclocheilus rhinocerous | reverse complement strand
TCTTTCTCTTTATTTATTCCTTCCCTTTTCTAGCTTGTACTTATTTGAACAATGCCTAAAACTTGGTATTTCAAGCACTTCCTGTGTCTGTTTGCCTCTTTAAGAAGAATCGCTTTATGTATTCCCCAATTGTAAGTCGCTTTGGATAAAAGCGTCAGCAAAATGACTAAATGTAAATGTAAATATATTTTGAGGTCGCACAGATTAAATTATGGGAGCAATTTCGAGCTTTGATTCAGTCAGGTTCTTTAAAGAGCCATCTCTTTCTTAGCCTTATATAATCTGAAGAACCTTCTCTCACCACAAAGAAGCTTTTGTGAAACAGAAAGGTTCTTCAGATGTTAAAGGTTCTTTATGGAACCATTTAGACAAAAAAGATTCTTCTATGGTATCGTGACGCACCTTAATTTTTAAGAGTGTACCATACCAGTTTTAAAAAAAAGTGTTATATATTATGTTTTGATTCTAAATTCTAGATCAAAGTTTAATTGAGAAGAGTTTTATTCAAACAAAACGGCATCGATTTATATTGGACTGTCATATCAGTTATCGACCATCACAAAAATAGTTATTGATCGCTGTGTCTGCAAAAACATTCATCTTTATTTAATACATTTGCTCTGATTCATGACATTTACTCCTGAACCAATTTTCAACCTAAAATTTGTAACCAGTACAAAAAAGAATATCAAAACTACAATGAATCTTTGTCTAATAACTATACAATTACATACAACTGTGCAATTATACATACAAGTTTTAAATAATTCAAAACTAAATTCCTACGAAAGTTTAGTATTATTTATATTCTATTATAGTATTTATTAATATTTTGAATTATATTTTATTTTAGTATTCTTTTTATCTTCAGTCATCTGCAGACTGTATTTATTAATATTTTGAATTATCTTTTATTTTAGTATTAATTTTATCGTCAGTCATCTGCAGACTGAATAATCAACCAATATCTGATTATTTTGAAACATTTTCCATTTTCAAATATTTTTGTGAATCTGTCATTTTTAAATATTTTTTAAAAAATTAAACATTCTATATTTTTATAACTAATTTCATAAATATAATGATATTAATATAATTACTATAAATGCAGTTTGTATGTGTATATTATTAAATATTACTGTATTTCTATATTTATAATAAAAATACATTTATATTAACATTAAATATTGGCTAATATTTTGTGCAACATTTTATATAACTATAGTGAAAATATTAAATGTAATTTTGTGATGTGCTTTTTTATATTTTACATTTAGAGTTAATTTTTTATTTCAGTTTTAGGAATTTTAGTACTTTAACTTAAATTTATTTCAGTTAGATGCCAATGAAACACAATTTTTCATCTGATTTTATATTTGTTTTTATATCAGATTTATTTTACTGAACGAAAATGATTTTTAATAGTTTAGTTGACAATAGTTTTAGTGGTTGCTGTATATGTACCTGAGCTACAGCTCCTGCAAGAACCAGAGTCCAGTCCAACATCCATGTGCATCCGGGAGCGTGAAGCCCATAAACACACGCCGTCAGGAGCGGCAGAACATAAAAGAGGAACACCAGCATCTACAAGACACGAGATCCGTCAGTCCATCATGTTTCCGTCTCAGTGATATCTCTGTATATCGCTGGCTGCCAATCTTCATTCTTTCAGTACTTCAGTATATAGTACTAATGCATCTCAAAGCATAAAAGTAGCATGTTAAATGTACCCAAGTGTGCATCAGACTCACTGTGACTTTTGGAAAGCCGACGCTGTCTTTCATGTACGGCTCGTACTGGAAGATGTAGGTAAAACAAAAATCCAGAGAACATTCAAGAACAACCTGTTGAAAAATAAGAGAGCAGAAAAAGTGAGTGATGGAATAAATGGCTGGATAAATGGACACGTGGATGGATGTGTAGATACTTACAAAGCCTCTGAACACAGTGAAGATGATGCTTCCTATGAGGCCCAGCGTGAGCAGCAGGTCTGTGGGACGAGACAGCAGCGTTTTCTTCTGCTCCACCTCCACCTACAGACCACATCAAACCCATCTGTCAACTCAACTAGTACTTCCACATTAGCAGTGTTGGCGAGGAACTAGTTACATGTAACAGAATCACGTAATTGAATTACAAAATAAATGTAACTGTAATCTGTTACAGTTACTGAGAAAAAAAGTGTAATTAAATTACGAAAATGTTAACGATTACAAAGGGGGTTACCTTTTTTCACACGCAAACACTCACAAACAAATTTAATTAATTTCTTTCATAAATTGCATTGAGTGCTCTAAAATATGAGACACTAATGTTTCAGGAGTTTAGGACACATGCTTATTCGAGAACTGTTTTTTTGTGTAGATGCTTTATTTAAGATTAACTGTTTTTTTTTTTCAACGCCAGTGTTTCCTGTCATAGCTATGCAAAGATTTGATTTCAAAAATGGTATCATAGCTATTAAACTATAGCGTGTTATGATTTTAAATCTGTATTTAACCTCAGAATGATCTCAAAGTAAGTCTGATTTTGTGGTGGCTGTGCTTTAAAATTAAATTATAATCTTAATTCAAGCGATGAAGGATTTCAAAAGTGACAGTAATCAGTGTTGAGTACTACTGTAAGGTTAAGCCTGCCTGCTTCCCTTACGAAATTTTCGTAAGGGTTTACATGTTTGAAAATGATTAACAGTTGAAATCAATAGAAATTTAGAGAAGTAATCAAAAAGTAATCAAATGTAATCAGTTATATTACTTTAATAAAGAAATTGAAATAGTACTACTTATTACATTTTCAATAGGGTAACTTGTAATCTGTAACCTATTACATTTCCAAAGTAACCTTCCCAACACTGGTCATTAGTAGAGACATACGAGGCAGTGTGTTCACCTCAAGGCACATAAATGGTTGAAATGAATGGCTGCACTGTAAAAAAAATTCCGTAAAATCTACGGTAAAAAAACGGCAGCTGTGGTTGCCGGAAAATACGGTAGCAACATTTTAGGTTTTACGGTTTCGGTTATTCACTGTAAATTATACGTTTTTTTTCACTTCCAAAAACGGTATACTACTGTAAAATTACATGTAATGTCCAATACAGTTTTTCACCGTATATAGTAGAGGAATTTACTGTTAACCATTTAACAGGTTTTTACTGTAGCATTTTTACAGTCTTTTACCGTTAAATTCACGGTCATTTTTTACAGTGTGGATTTATAAATGAATATTTACAAGCCAAAACACGCAATTCAGGATAAATATCTGTTTGAGTGTTTATTCTCAGTTCTGATCAGTGGATCTTATAGGATTGAATCAATACTGTGCTGTCAATCATCTGGAACTTCACCTTGTCAGCAGGAATGATTGACAGCTCTCTCGGCCTGTTGAAAAGCTTTGCCACCGCCCATATGGGTAAAACCAGAGAAGGGGCGTTTCTCCAGAAAGCAGGGAGGAAGTTTTTTCCATATTTACCTGAAACACAGAAACAAAGGCACTGATATACAGCTGAGTTTGACCTCAGAGATTACAGATGCGTCCACATTTTCCAACGTTGTTATTGAGTGTCACACACTTTTATCAGAAACTATGTTGAAATTTGGCTTGTGATTTTAGTTGGGAGAAGTTGAGTTTCTTACCTACTACAATGCCTGTGATTAAGACGATCTGACTGGCGATCATGGATCCGGCCCATACGAGAGCCAAACTGCGAAACGGCTTGCTGTATGAAGAGAAACCAACAGCACAACATCTCAAACACGATCGATTTTAATATAAATGTGCATATACCTGTATACATGGTTACTGCATTACTGAGCAACAGGTCATCTGTAAAAATCACAGACCAATATATTGACTATAGGCTGCATAATCAACCAATATTTTATTATTTTATTTTATTTGATTGTTTACTGTTTTTAATCTATTATTTTAAATATTGTGTAAAATAAGTGAGAAATATTTTGTAAAAACTAGTATTCTATATATACATAGAGAGAGAGAGAGAGAGAGAGAGAGAGAGAAAGAGAGAGAGAGGAAAACAACTAATATTTGCAAATTGGTCATTTTAAATATTTTATAATTTTTTATCATTATTTAAGTATTGTGTAAAATAAGTAAGTGTTAAATATTTGAAAATACAGTGTCAAATAATCCTTTAGAAATCATTCTAATATGCCGATTTATTATCAATGTTGGAAACAGTTAAAAAATGTATTTTATTATTTTTAGGAACCTGTGATACTTTCAGGATTCTTTGATAAATAAAAAGTTCAAAAGGACAGCAAAAGAGCATAGTGTATATTGTTAGAAAAGATTTCTATTTTGAATAAATGCAATACTTTTTATTCATTAAAGAATCCTGAAAAAAGTATCACAGGTTCCAAAACTGTTTCCAACATTGATAATAAAGCAGCATATTAGAATGATTTCTGAAGATCATGTGACACTGAAGACTGGAGTAATGATGCTGAAAATACAGCTTTGATCACAGAAATAAATTATATTTTACAATATATTCACATAGAAAACAGTTGTTTAGAACTGTAATAAAATGTGACAATATTACTGTTTTTGTCTGTATTTTTGATCAAATGAATGCAGCCTTTATGAGCAGATGAGACTTCTTACAAAAACATTAAAATCTTACTGATCCCAGAGTTTTGAATGGCTATTGAACATTCACCAGGAGAGTTTAGCGTCATTCTTCAACTTCCCAAAAGTATTTGATGCCAACTTCCCATATCAGCATCACTCATAAATGTATGGACATTGTTGTGTTGCAGTGTTGATGTAGTTGTGAGAATGGTTTTACCCTGCAGTCATGCGGTGGACCATGATGAGGAGCAGACCGTAGTGAAGGACTCCGTCCCAGTAGCTCATCATGATGCCGTGGGCTGTGTTCAGGTACGGCTCCACCTTCAACACAGAGCATCACTTCAGTGTGTGTGTGTGTGGCCTTCATTAGAGCTGATGTGTTCAATTCTCAGCCCATTTCACATGAATGACATTACTTTATTCCTAATCCTGATTTCAAGGTCAGAATTATGGTCAGAGACAAACATGAACCTGATGTTTTCTGCATCTGTGAGTGTTTCACTGCATCCAAACAGCCACAGAAAATCACAGATCTAGTGAAAAAAGCTTATTTGTAAAGTATAAAGTGCATTAAAGGAAGTATTTGAATACATTCACTCTCTTGCGGATTTTTAAGTTAAATGGTATATTTTGAATACTTCTTTCTGTCATTAAAACTTTTGACATTTTACTGCTTTTGTTATTTTGACAAGTGCAATAACGCTGATAAGACAAAATAAGAACTACAAAAGAATTAAGATTTTTCAAATTATATATCATTTGAAAAATCTTAATTCTTATTTTGTGGAAAATGTACATGATGGAAATTTTCTACTGATATTTTTAGACTCAGCATCATCAAATTAGGTAATATTAGTCCTGTTTTGCTGCGTAATTTCAATCTGTTTCATGTCGTTTAGCTCCATTTTTAAGAATGTGAAGTAAAATAGGGCATTTTGTGTAATATTAGAGACAATGAATATTATTATGACAACATGTTTATAATTTATATTGAAAAATCAATTGCATTATTATTTACAGCAGTTATTAAATTTTTTGTTACCAATTCTATCTTAAATTGCAATTCTGCATCATGATTTACAC
>NW_015659007.1:198987-209460 GCF_001515625.1 Sinocyclocheilus rhinocerous | reverse complement strand
TGTGTGTGTGTGTGTGTGAGTGAGTGTGTGCGTGTGTGTGCATGTGTGTGTGTGAGAGAGAGATCTAACCTTGCTTATATAAAAGTCCATGAAGCCCTAAATAAATCCGTGGTGCTGCAGTGCATTGGTGATGCTGACAACAGAGGTGAAGGAAAACACAGCAAACACTGAAACACACACAGATTGGAAACATTAGCACAACTCTCACTCTGCTCTCATTCATCTCTCTCTCTCTCTCTCTCTCTCTCCATCAAACTCAAACAGCCCCTCTCTCCTCTATCCCTATCTCTTAGTCTCTGTCTGGCTTTCACTTTCTTTTCCTCGCCAGCTATTGATTTCTCTCCCAAACAGCGAGTTAATGATGGCTCATGGTTGTCCAGGTGAAGGTGGATTTCGATCATGCTGCCCTCAGACCTGAGGTTCCTCATTCCCAAGTGGAAAAGTCGCCTCGCTTTTGGATTCAAGCATGCATTAGCGCTGGCAGCCGGACAGATAGAGGCTGGAGAAACTTTAGAGGAGCTGAGATCACACATGGATTGATCGCAGCGGGCTGATTTATAGTGGCTGTCCACCAACTCAAGAGCTGTCAATAACAGCGACGCGGCCAGCATGAAAATGCATTGCTCTGCGGGTCCAGAAACATCTCAAAACGCTCTCAGTTAGAATTTAACTTCAAACTTTGTTTCCAAATTGTCTCCTAAAAAGCTTGAGTACTATTTGAATTGCAGACTTTGGTATCTTGACAAATCTGAGCATGTTTTGAGATGCTGTCGAGATCTTTTCCTCAAGAAAAACATAAGCAGAATTGGGCTCATATACAAAATGTCAGTTTGCTACACATTTAATCTTGTTGCGTCACTGTAAAAGTTATTTTTCTAAGTTGCAAATAAAAGATTATTGAAGTTTACGGGAAAAAAATATTTGAGTCTTTCTACTTCAAAATTTCACGTTTAATTCAATGTCTCATTTGCAGTTTCTTTCTAGCTTGTAAATATTTGTGAATTTCTGAGTGAAAATTGTTTGTACATTGGGGAAAAAATCAGTTTTCACTCAGAAATTGAAAGTAAATTTCACAAACAATTATAAAGAAATTACCATTTTTAAGCAGAAACACTGAAAAATCCAGTAACCTTTCTTTTATTTACAAATTCTAAAATAATTTTTACAGCATTTTTCCCAGTTTGTCTGGAGAAAATAATTAAGATATTAAAGAGATCCCATTTGTGATTTTTCTTTCATTTAGGGTAATTTAGGGTATTTTTGTATTGTTGCATTGCGTCTTCATCTGTCAGTATTGGTCTTACCGTAGAAGAGCGGGTCGGTGGATTTTGTACTCTTGACGCTGAGGTTTGCCAGGAGGAATATCGTTGTAAGAACCATAATGCCTATTGCCAGTATAACCTGTGGACTGAACGAGAAAACACGTCATTTGAAACATCAGTTTGAGTGCATGCCATTTCATTCATAATGCAGAGTAAGGCTGTCGTCCAAGCGTGGAAATGAGATTATCAGAGGCTCGTTGCATGATCAATGACAAACTAAATCTCACAAAAACTTATCCAAATCCTACTCCATCCCCAAAACAACTGGAAAAAATGAATGAATGAATGAGTTATAACTTGCATAAGAAAAGAAATGTAATTCTCATTATTGTAAAATTTAATTTAAATTAAATTCTAATGACTGTAATACAGTCGATTTTATTGTATTATATTAAATATGCTGCAATAATTTAAAAAAAAATTAAAACCAGTATAAACTATTTAACATAATATATTAAAATATTTAACACATACTGTATTTATTTAATATATATACAGTATATATATATATATATATATATGTATATATATATATTTGCATGCATTCTAAATAATGTACAATTTAAATAATACATCTTTTTCTGCATTAATGAAGAATAAAGCCATAGTTCTGCTGTGTAAATGAGATTATCAGAGGCTTGTTTTTATCTCACATGATCAATGATAAATGAAATCTCATGAAAACTTATCCGGGTCATATTTCACACCCAAAACTAGTTGAAAAATTAGAAGTTATAATTTGCATTTAAAAAATGAAGCCTATTTTAGGACCGTATGGAATTCTAATTATTGTCAATGTTGATTTCCAATAAAATCTTATGACTTTAATATAGTCAAATTTATTATTACACTAAAAATGTTGCAATACATTTTTTTAATTAAAAGCAGCATGAATTAAAAACACAACATATTTAATATAATAAATATAATACATTTAATATTTAAATATAAAATATTTGCATGATTAGTAAATAATTTACAAATTAAATATAATCTTTTCTGCATTAATGAAGAATAAGGCTGTAGTCCAAGTGTGTAAATGAGATTACAATCAAGTCAATTTTAGGAAAATATGTATTTATCATTATTGTCAGTTCATTTCCATTTAATTCTTATGACTTTAATACAATCACTTTTACTGAATTACAGTTAAAAAAAATAGATAATAGAGTTTTTAAAATTCAATTCAGCATAAAAAATAGTAAAAAAAAAAAAAAAAATTTTATATATTATACGTATATTTGTTGAAATAAATAGAATATATTTACTATTTAAATATATAAAATATTTGCATGATATGTTAATATATTCCAATAAATCCTATGTCTTTTTCTTCAGTATGAAGATAAGAATTATGAGGGTGAAACTGTACTGAATTTTCACGAAATCATTTCACAATACGAAAAATCAGACTGGCAAAATGTTCTGGACAGCTTTCATGAGATTCACCAAAGAGAAATCTATGAAGCAATGTCAGCTCATTGATCAGATCACCTCAGGATGACTTGATTAAATAAAGTAGAGGATGGTTGCCCTCTCTTGGCCAAATCAGGTCATTAAAACCTCAAAAACATTTCAAAAGTCACACTTAAACATAAGATCGATTTTGCATTGTTTCATGTCAATGCAATGTTCTTTAACATGCATTAGCCTATTGTAAAATAATGACATAAGAGGCAAACTTACTCTTGTAGGATGGACACATGGTTGATTGTGTAGAGAATAAAAGGTGCTGTCAGAGACAGAATAAAAACACTGATCTCTGGAGGAAAATCCATTTGAGGAATCAGGAATCCACAAATATGAAATCAGCTGAGCTCTATTTAACTACACAAGCAATATATATAAAAACAACAACAATAAATAGCTATTAAATAGCTATTGGATGAAATATCTAGAAAGTGTAATAACGCATCCAGTGCCTGAGGCTGAAGTGTGCAGCTGCTCTGTGTCGCTGTGTGTCGTGTCGTTCACTCAGAACTCATGAAGATGATGGAATCAACATGAAATCAGCGCAAACCTTTCAAAGTCCACGGACTCTGAACTATTACCGCCCATTAGTTTACAGAAAGAGTCCCATCAATAAACCTCCACATGCCACAAACACACGTCTGACTTTACAGACATCTATCATGCCATATTTCACAGTTGTGTCACACTTTCCAAAATAACATAGTTACAGTTTTTGGTTACAGTAAATTCAATATGATAAATTGGTATTAGACACCACGACTATCATAAAAAAAAAAAAAATGAAATAAATAAAAATGAAATAAAAAATAAATAAAAACATAATCACGACAGCTGTTTAAGGTTCTATATTAGTTATTATGATTTTACAGTCCACTTTTCCACAAATATCAACTACCACAATATTATTTAAATAATGACCCTATTTTAATTTTATTATTATTATTTTAATAATGCAATATGTAAATGCGATATATGTACATTTTTCATATATATAAATAAATATGCCGAATATATATATATATATATATACAAACAACTCAGGCTAAAGGTCTGCACGTTTGAACTTCAATCCTGAACCTGAGACTCGGATGTTAAGACCAAACCAGATTGCACTGTTTTAATTAATGAGTGAGTAGAACAAGGGTCATATGGGGGGGAAAAAGTTATTTTTTAATTTTTTTTGGCTTTTTTTTATATAATGATGTTATGATGTTATTTTTTTCATGTGATTTAACTGATAATAATTGTACTTAAAAAAAAAAAAAAGAGTTAAATAATGTGATTTTGTTGTTTTTAAAGTAATGCAATTTTGGGGAAAACAATTGCTTGATTGTCATAAAAATACCATATGTTTGTATATATTTTGTTTAATTTTGCTGTTAAGTTTAATTTCTTGTGAAATATAATTTTTGGACAGTTTCTGTAATCCACCTAGGAATCACAAATGCTCAGTACAAAATTAGTTAAAATTACAAACTTTAACCCAAATTGTGTGGAAAATTTATCATGAAAATGTCACAATGCAAAAAATCTTAATGGTCCTAAATATAGATGTTTCAGTTGCTATATATTGTTATATAATTTCCAATTAACTTTAATTGTAAAATCAGTGTAAAATTTGTAAAAAAAAAAATGAAAGAAAACATTTATTTATTTACTTTTTCATGAGCCTAAATTTAGCTAAATAATTTCATTAAAAAAATGTAATGGTCCTAAAAACAGGCTTTTCTGTTTGTATATGTTTTTATATAATTTTCCAATTAAATTACAAACCGGAACCCAATGCAAACTTGAAACTAGAAAATAACAACTCTCCCAAACCTTTCTGAATCCAGGTCAGGCTTAGGTTTGATAGCAGATTGAACTCATATATACCTGTCTATTTGATTCAGCTCTTTCTAGTGTTATACTTAACAGATTTTCTTAATCTGATTAAATCTGCAGTTTTGAACTCTTCTTCATCATTATTGCTCTAGTTGGTCTTGAACCTTGTCCGAAATGGGACGGATCTGGAGTGCTTTGGTAGCCAATGGTAATCATCTCTCTAGAAACAGTAGCCTCACGGCACCTGGTTTATGGTGGTTTAACTGTTGGTCTTCGCTCTGTACGTGCACGGTTTGTGTCGGGTCTCACCGTGTCAAGATGAGTCACTAGCACTGCCAGTAAATATTTGGGTTGATGGGTAATATCTCTGCTGAACAGTGTTTTCAAAGGGCCACTTCCTGTGTCAAATGTGCTGTTTGTTTCCTGTTTCCCCAGAGTCAGCTGTATCCGTCAAACTCATGGACGTACCCACAGCAAACTCAATACAGCCAGCACTATCCTATGCAATCTGGGAGGTGAGGCACACTCTCAACGAGCAAAAGCAAAAAGCATGCATTATACATAAAATGAATTGTGCATTATTTACAGTAATAATAATGTATTGACAATAAATAGTCAACGCAGTGTTTTATTCCTTGCTGACTGCATGCAAAAACATCCTGTCGTTTTCACTGGAAGATCCAGTTATGATGATTTGATGAAACATTACAAGATGCAAAATATTTAATTTCAAAGATATACATGGATTAATTGTTCACAATAATATGCATTAAGAAAATATAGGTGAATTTTTATATTCTCTAATGTCTTTTCTGCAATTCAGTTATAATACTGTGGTGCATGCTGATGTATTGAACATGTGACATATATGCACTTTATCATGAGTTAGTTGATTATACTTATCCTTATATACTTATAATTAAAAATACATAGCTGATTATTCTCTAACATATATCAATGATCTGATTTGAAATATTCTATAGGTGAAATGTTACATAAAAGTGACGGTTCGGTACGTACCTTGGCTTTGAAGTTACGATTTGGTACATTTTAAGTACAGAAGGGGAAAAAAAACACATTAAATTGCTTATTTTTTTCTTTTGTATTAAACAGTGGTTTACTGATCACGTTGTGTCTCTGTCTTTAAATAAATTCAATTATAATCATAATTTTCTTAGGAAAAAAAAACATCTATCTCAGCTAATGCTGTAACCATATAGGAAGCCCTATTACTTGCACATTATTATAATATTACGTTCCAATTAACACAAACTATACAATTCAATTGCTATTTATTATTAGATATAATAATCAACACAAAACAGCATTTATTGTTTGAATTTCCTGATAAAATGGACAAAAGATGACAATTTGTTTCTTATCGAAAGTAACAGAAAAGTAACAAAACTTATTGCGATTATTGGACGGGAGGTTTGTTTGCTTTATTAGACAAGTTTTATACAATTGTACAAGAAAGCCCCATATACATAATCAAAACAACATTTCAAAAACTGCAGAGGATAACATACACAAAAAGCCATAGGCTTATTTCCATTTCCACAGTATTTTAATGTCTAGTGTAGTTTTATTCACTCATCAACTGAAACAGCATAGACTAAAAGATTGATATTGGGATTTAAGAATCATTATTGATCCATTAAAATTAAGATATATAAAACTTGGAGTTTTAAATGAAGTTACAGACCTATACAGCAAGTTTTCAGTATGAATAATTGTATCTTTACACCCCTAAACTTGATCTGTATTCTAGTAGTATTTGAAGGCATTAGAGACATTCTGCTCTCTGTGTGTGATTGTTCCTGACCTCTCTCCTCTGATTTATCAGGCAGCTCCAGCCAAACCCGTCCTCGGTAACTCTTGACCTGCCTGACATGGACTTTCATGACCTTGTGCGGAACAGAGATTTCTCCCAGGTAAGAGCAGTTCCTGTCTCTTTTGATTTCTGCTGTAGTGTTGGTCGAGGTTGAACTCACCAGAACCATTGATCCGTGCAGTGTAAAAGCGCAGGTTTGAATAGCCTAAAGCACCGTACAATTATGATGATGAAGCTGTGGCATTAATGCAAACACATTAATGAGACTTTCAGTTCAGCGCCGCCACAGAATGCTATTTGTGTAATGAATGAACTGAACCGAACTGAATGATCTGAATCAACCAAGGTCTCTTTCATGAATCATGATTTGATAAAAAAAATAAAAATAATTTAAAAAAAAATATATATATATATTTTTGCAAACGGGTCATGTGACATGACAACAATGTTGCATACTGTTGTTTGACAGTGTTATTTTAGTTATTTTTCATTTTACTTTTGAAATGTTAGTAATTGTTGTTTTTTGTCGTTTTCATTAGTTTTTTATGTCTGTGTAGTTTTTTTTATTGATTCTAATGTCCGTTTTAGTTTTTAGCACACTAAGTTAAACTAAACGAGAATCTTTGCAACTAGCTGAAATAAAATGTTTTTTTTAAAGCAAGTTAAAGTTTATTTTATTTCATGAAACAAAAGTTTTTTTTTTCTGTTTTTTGTTTTAGTTAACTATAATAACCCTAGTTTGAAATGGTTAGTGTTGCATGCTGTGCACAGTTTCACAATCTTATTAGAAATAGTAAGATTTATAGTATTCACTGCAGTGTATTCTCCATTCTCCTATCACTCTGTGACGCATGGAAAGTGATTTTATATGAAGGAAAGAGTTTATGCTCCCTGTGCATGAGAACATGGAAACTATTTAGGTTTTCCAGCTAAAAGTTTCCAGCTTTATCTTTGATTGTTCAGTCATCTTTGTACAGATCTTATCCACATAACTAACTGAACTGAAATGTTTGCAAAAGGAAATATCAGTTATATGCTGCTTATATTTTGCTGTTCAGGCACATACTCACTATTTGAATACTATCAGAAGCCACATACTAAACACTAAACACTTCTTAAAGCACAAAATTAGGCTCGGCTGCCTGTAAATATGAACACAAAAGCATCATTTCCTGACCGAAGACCACCACACCCCAGAGCAAACACACGCTGGATTCAGTGTTACCCGTTGGAAGGGTATTTTAGTGTATCTTTCACCACGTGTAGGTCAGACCCTCATGGGTAGGTGCAGCGTTGAAATGAATTTGTGTGTGCATCAGCTAAAAGCTAATGCTTTTCTCAAATGAAAATCTTTGTGGCACTCAGTTGGATGCCAACGCTGTAGTTTCATACTCTGAGATAGGACAGCCCTTGCTAAAGGTACAGTTTTGGTTATTCATCTGCATCTGTGTACAGAGATCTTTTTATTATAGGCTGCTCGATGCATTCAGGTGTTTTTGTTTGCTTTGGTTGTAGCATGGAAATTCGAAACATAAACCGTGATATCCCCTGATTAGTTACCTGAAATCAATCTTTCTTTCTCTCTCTCTATCTCTCTCTCTCTCTCCTCCTCCTTTCCTTCTCTCTTTCTTTTTTTCTTTCTTTCTTAATTTGTGATACTACTTCAGCAGCATTATTTTCTCTGTCTGATATTTTATTTAAAATAGAACATAGAAAAATATTTATAAATATTCTAAATTTGTTATGAATTTTATTTATTTAAATAACTTCTGATCGTTATATCAATGTCAGATTGTGGTGTTTTTAATCTCTTAGTTTCAAAAGTTGTAAGGATGTGTAAAATGTAAATAAAAACAGAATGCAATCATTTGCAAATCTCATGAACTGGTATTTTATTCACAGAAGAACATAGTTATAAAATATATTTACAAATAACATTCATTTGTTATAATTTTTTTTTATTTAAAGGCACAATATGTAAGATTTTTTTATTAAAATATCCAAAAACCACTAGAACAGTGTTATATATTTTGCTGACTTGTGTACTTACATTATCCCAAATGTTAATAAATCATTAGCTCATCCATGAACATGATTTCTTCCCGAGTCCCATCGGATTGCATCGGCTGTGGGGATGAAGACCACAGCTCCCATGATTCCACACTCAGTCACGGCGTCATCAAACTACGCCTTTGTCTATTTGTTTATTTTGAATGCGTGCCCTCTAGCGGCGAAAATTACATATTGTGCCTTTAAATAACTTCTGATCGTTATGTCAAAGTCAGATTGTGGTGTTTTGTATAATCATATGCTTTCTGAAAAAGCCCATGCAAAGGGAGTTTTTATACAAATGTGTTTGCATTGAAAATACTGTAGGATCCTTGAGTTCACAGCCGATTGATACCTTATTAGTAAACATTATGAGTTGATTTGCAACTTCCCTTCCAGTGCAGAAAGTCTTGAGCTGTTGTGACGTGATTTAGGATGATAAATCACAGTATAAAAAACAGTGTGTGATCCAGCTACTGCTGTGAGTTTACTTCCTATATTTCAGCATCTTGTTCTGCAAATACGAATTCTTGATGTGTTTGGACATTTCTGACCTCTCTCCTCATTCCTTCCTGTCCAACAAAATTTACTGTTATTGTCCCATCATTCAGTCTTGACCCTGCTTTATCTCCGCTAAATTACCCGTTTCATTCTCGCAAATGGAAAAATTACACAACTGGGTGTCTTGATTTTGATGTTTCCAGAATAATACAAGCAATTTCATCATCTATTGAGAGCCTCAGATCAGTTTTATAGCTTGAAATTGAGAGATCCATCCAGTAGAGCACTTTTAAGAGGCTATAACATCTGCGAATAGGAGATTACAGTATCTGGAATGGGCTTTCATTGGATTGTTGAAGGATTCTGGGTTTGTGAAAGACTCCAGCTGTTCTGTAGCTTAAGCCTGAAGTTTACTGTATAATTGAGGTTTGCACTGTCAGAATCATCATCATCAGGATTTTTTATTTCAATCCTTATGCATAATTCCATAATAAGTATGCATAATTTTACATATTAACCAAAAAAGGTGTAGGCTGAAGCCTTTGCATATTTTACCTAAACTTTTTTCATAATAAGTGGCACTTCCACTACTGAATTTAATTTGTACAAAACACACAAAAACAAAACATAAATTTCACCTTAAATTAACTTAAAATAAATTAGTACAATTTATTAACATTATTAATTTTGAGTTATATATTTATAACCATTTTTTTTTTAAATTAAATTTGCAAAGTGAACTACATATTTTTAATTCATTGTTACAGTTATTTCACCCCATTGACAGATATACATTTAAAAAATATTTTTATGTTTTTAAATATATTTTTCCTTGCCCTACGCATTGAGTTTATACAGACTCTCTCATTTCAAACAGCCTCTGAATACATTTGGCAAGTAAATTATTATGTGCTTCATACATATATGTGCAAGTTTGAAATCAACCAGATCATGACATTTTAAAGAATATAATATAATGATTAATAAATTGGTTGATTCATAATAGTTGGGTTGATATACAATCCTTATAGCTTTCTACTGTAGCTGAAAGATTATTATTATTGGTAAAAAACTTTCTTTACCATCAGGTATGTTTGCTATAGTAAGGGTTAGTTAGTATAGTTTTTTTTTCTGTGCAAGCTACTTTAAAGGTGCATTAAGTATTTTCATTTAACCCCTAAACATAGATGTGTGGCTTTGCTTTAACGGTGTATAGATTTCAATATTTCATCTCTCGTAGGGATAACAGGAGGTAGGGGTGCTCCGATCAGGATTTTTGAGGCCGATCACTGATCACAGAAAGCAGTATCTGCCGATACGATCACCGATACCGATCTTTTTAAAGCCTTCCTTTTATCATGTAGAATTATTCTCCAATCAGGAATTTTAGACATTTATTCAGGGCCTGAATTTCACTTTTGAAAATGAATTCCCCTCTTAGGTGACCCTTGTGAGAGGGGATTTTTAATT
>NW_015659007.1:195867-198939 GCF_001515625.1 Sinocyclocheilus rhinocerous | reverse complement strand
ATATATTTATCTCACCTAAATGTTTGATCATGCACTGCATTTTTGTTTTTACAATCGTGCAATTGTTGCACAAAAGCTTACACACAGCGCAAGCCTGATTTTGTGAGCTGTATGTGAGGCGGCCTTTTACACCAGGTTCACACATACTCCGTTTGCAGTGCGTATGCAGTCCATGTGTGGTACATAAGCGGTGCAGAAGCAGCAGGTGCTCACTGTGCTTTCACACAGGGGTCTGCAACTGATCCGTGGCTGTTTACTACAAACACAACATTTATCCATTATTTTGATTTCAAATCCAAACATTGTTACTGAAAATGCTTTTTCAGCATTGTTATTCTTTTTTTACAGTGCAGTAGCTAATACAATCTTTCATAGACATGTTTAAACGCAATAAATACAAGAAACACATTATTCAATGCTTTTTACTTTTGCATTTAAATATAATGCAAATTCAATATTTTTGAATATATAAATAAATACACATTTAGACACAAAATTTTGCTAAACTAAAACTGCTATGTGTATTTCAGTAAAGTGATATTAGTGACTGAAGTGTCAACTTCTGAACATGTTTTTTGTGGTTATTTTTAGGATCTGCCATGCATAGATGAGCTGTCAAGCCAGTCGCTGTTCTCCTCGCCATCTGATTCTCTGTCGGAGTATCCAGACCCTTCAGGATTTGCCGTCGATGGCCTGGCACAGTTATCCACCGAGGGCCCTGCGGCACCAATGTACTGGGATATACCTGGACACAGTCAGAGACAGGTATTCATGCTCTGCTTTTCTCTCAGATATTTACCATTTTTAATGGTTCCACAGATGTTTGCATGCACGTTTTAAACCTATTATGCTTAATAAGCCAACAAAGCTTGTGGTCATGTAAACACGCTAAACCATTTTCCTGTATCGGCGTAAACAGCTTAAAAGCAATCCAAATGATCCAGCTGGATTTTTGCAGATTACCCCGATTTCGGCCAGCATGTGAACACCTCTGTGTGTCATACGTGACAGGAAAGCATCCTTACTGCAGATTGAAACACATCCAGCCATTGCAATCATTTCACAGTATGGGAAAAGAAAATATATATTGTACACTTTGACTCTAAATTATAAAAATTTATTCTTATATTCCACTCTCGAAGGAAGGAAAGTGGTACAGTCTTAGAAATTGCAACCGTAAGAGGACAATATGAGTCTGTACTAGAATAATACAAAGCGATTTCATAGTCTTTTGACAGCCAGAGATCATTTTTATAGTGCAGAATTGAAAGCTCCATCCGGTAGAGGCCGTAATGTCTGCAAATGGGAGATTACAGTATCTGGAGTGGGCTTTCATTCGATTGTTGAAGCATTCTGACTCAAGCCGTTCTGTAGCTTAAGCCTGACTTGCAAGTTTACTGTATAATTGTGCACTGTCAAAATGGCAAGATATCATTGCTACAAACTTTATTTCTTAACCTTCAGGTCAGTTTGCTATAGTACTAAGAGCTTTTTCTGTGCAAGCTACTTTAAAGGTGCATTAATGTGTTTAATCACGAAACATGGACATGGCTTTGCTTAAGCTTCTTTTCTGCTGATATTTTGAAATACTAAGGGGTTTTTAATGCTTTATTTAACATCCCAACTCACAAAACAAAAGGAATTCTTGGAATCGGATACACAAATGATTACATTTTAATGTCACTATTAGAGAAACACCTGTAAATGCAGATTTCTGGCATTGCAAGGTTATTGGTTTCCATGTAAATTGATAAATTGGGTTATTTTAATGAGCTGATGTTTAGTATTCATCAGTGTATTGGTGTGCTAGTAAACGGATCAATGTTCAGTACTCTTATTTAATGTTGAGCCCTGAGCAAGTAAATCTTTTAAGCTTTTTAAAAAAAATTTTTATATTTCAAGTTTAATAATAGTCATTGATGTGATTTTTTTTTCCGTATTCATACAGATTTCTGTATTTTCCAACCTCAAAAGTATGACTCAGTTTAATTGCATAAATCAGAGAAAAAAAAGTTTTCTGCCAAAATAAAAGCTCTATGGTGTAAATTTTGAAAGCAAAGAAATGTATTCATCCAATAAATATGTTATTTTCTGTTACAATAAAATAATTATTATTATTAAATAGGGCTGCCCTCGACTAAAGATTTTTCTAGTCGACTAGTAATCGTTCATTTTAACTATTAGTCGACTAATTACACATTTATTATTAAACAATTTAAATCATTATAACGAGTCTTTATTTGCCTACATAGCCTACAAGCTCTCAAGCACACGGATAAAACTTGCCACAGCTCACCGCAGAAGTAATGATTATGAATGTGTCAGGGAAAAACAGTAAGAAGACTGCATTAATATTTTAATAATTTATTGATAAACAAGTGCTTTCTTTGTTTTCGTTTTAAGAAATTAAGTCAGCGACACTGTCTCGTCATCTCCGCAGTAGTGATGTGCCTGTATGCATGTTTTATATGGATTACATAATCTGAGAATATTTGTTTTCAATTTGAATAGGTTAATTTGAAAGTAGACATTTCGCTCTCTAGAGATATGTTTTTCATATCTGTAAGGCAAGCATACACAGAGTTTCGTAGTTTTGTGCTCAAGTTCACGGAGACCGAGACGGCAGAAAGCGCATCCTGTTTGCTTTCATTATTTTACATAAGCGCAATGTTTTGTTGTTATTGTGAGTGCACACAAATAAACATATTGAGTCTTTACAGATTCAAAAGATGCATTACCTCTTATCTGTATGAGCAAAAATGGGGGAGTATTTTAAGAGCAAGTGAGCGCACCGGCGCCTCCATCTGTCTTGCAGTGAGCACGCTTCTACGCTCCGCACAGACACTTCAGTAGCACACATTTCTCTAGGTTAGCCTAACATTAGATTGAGCGGCCATGTAAAGTTGCTAATACTTACATATAGGCCTGTCACGATAACAACTTTTTTTTGTGCGATATATTGCCCCAGAAATAATTGTGATAAACGATATTATTGTCATTTTAAAAACCATTTTATGCCACTGAATATATAATCATAATGTAACAGCATAATAATGCAAGAAGGCCTACACA
>NW_015659007.1:187155-195491 GCF_001515625.1 Sinocyclocheilus rhinocerous | reverse complement strand
CCATATCTGCAGATGAAACTTTGTTTGTAGAAGCATTTTTTAAATGTGAACTAGCACCTCATGACTACACCACGTTATGTACCAGAAGCTGCAAAAGACACAAGCGCAAGTGGAATGTACAAAAACATGGTGACATAAATTTGTAAGTATATATGCCGATATATTGCGTCACCAAAAATTATTGAGGTCATGTACATATATTGCGCGATAAGTCGATATATTGATTATTGCGACAGGCCTACCCCATATTTCAGATGATAAGCCATATTTGAGGTTGATGTATTACCACATAGACCAGCCATTAACGATCTGTCCATCACGAACTGCATGACTTCGCCTGTGGAATTATTTTTCTTTTTTTTTGCGACTAAAAAATTTTTGGTCGACTATTAGGAGGCAGCCCTATTATTAAATATTGTTTTGTTTTTTTCATTTTACAGTACAATCTTAATATTTAAGTATATTTTGTATTATAATATTTATATTTTCTAATTTAAATGATAATGAAACTAATAATATATATTTATAATAATATTATTTTTGCTGTTTTCCTTGTTTTTTTTTGTCTTTGGGGGTAGTTCATCCAAAAAAAAAAATTCTGTCATCATTTTCTTACCCTCTAGTTGTTCCAAAACGGTAGCCATTGGCTTCCATGGTATTCCCCCCACCATACTATGGAAGTCAGTGGGTGCCATCAACTGTTTGGTTACCAACATTCTTCAAAATATCCTCTTGTGTGTTCAACAGAAGAAAGAAAGTCATACAGGTTGAACTTGAGGTTGAGTAAATGGTTTTAGATTAACCATCCCTTTAATACTCATTACCAGTAAAGTTTATATGTGCAGTCGATATTATTAGCATGTAGAGTCTCATTTCTCTTGTGTAATTCCATATGAGTGTTCAGCATCTCTGTATCTGTGTTCTTCAGCAGAACCTGAGCGCGTTTCCTGGTAGGTTGGATGATTTTAGCGCTCTCCTGTCTGCATCAGTCGCAGGATTTAAGGTAGATCCTCTCCTTTTCTCTAAAATATTCTGTCCTCTGTTTCACCACATTTCATCATCTTTTGTTTTCTGCCCCTTCATTCCTTCATTTCCACAGGCTGCTGCTCCTCCGCCGCCTCCACCGGAGGAAGAGGAGGAGGCAGATGAGGAAGAGACGGAGGATTTGGGGCACGCGGACACATACGCCGAATACAAGCCATCCAAATGTAAATAGACATACTGTATTATATTAATCTACAGCACATGAGTGGGCAATATGAGCCAAATATGCATTTTTATATCACGGTTATAACATGTTGTAGTGAGTGTAGGATCCTTGCAAGTGCTTAAAAAGTCTTAAATTTAGTTTTCTCAAATTTAAACATATTTTAAATGGTATATTATAATATTTTTGAAGATCATAAATATTTAAAATGGTATAGCAAAAGTCCTAATTATCATTTTAAGAGGTCCTAAATTTAGGAATGGAATAACAGTAATTATCATACAGTCTGATGTAATTATTAATCTTCAAAAAGCAACAATTTAATCAAATTAGTCCAAGCGGTGCACGTTCAAAGTCAAAACGCGGTGCTGTTTCACATTCTACAGGCTCGCAGTCAATTAATACCATGCATTTATGCCAAACAATTGCTTATGCTCTACTGTTAGTGGGTAATGACAATGTTTACTTTATAATCTTTATAGTGTGAAATATTGTAGATGCTTGAAAGAGTCCATATATTGTCTTTTTGAATGAGCAGCTGGAAGTAGCAACACAAACATTTCAAAATGAGAGTCCCGGTGTATTTTGGACTTGTTTATAACTAAGTCATAAATTATGCATACATTTTTTTTCCCCCTGGTTATTAATATCTTGTTCGTATTAATTCCTAATGTAATGTGTGCCCCATACTGTCTAATTAAGTAAAATAATCTGATATATATCTAATTTATTTTGAGGTTGAATGGGTTTGTTCTGTAAGGGCATATGATTTTATTTGACTTTTTATTTGGCCCACCATACAGTAGGGGGAAAAACATGCCGGTGAAGCATATCATAATTAAATTTTTTTTTTTTTAATGTTTTTTTTGTTTCATTTTTTAATTTAAATGAAGAAATTATAAGTGAATTAAATGTAAAAATATATAGTGTGATATAATGCAAGATTTACTTTGTGCCCACAGCCCTCAGTCAAGTTTGGTTTTCAGCCCTTCATAGTAAAAAGTTTGGGCACCTGACATATGGCATTAATTTTATTTGCCACCAAATACACAAAATAATGTTCTTTTTAGCAGCATCATATGACCCCTTTAATAAAAATCATGCTGCCCATCCCTCATACAGCACAAACTCAACTCGATTTCACAGTTTGTGGTGCTTCCGTGGCAAATAAATGCTCTGTTCTCATGTGTGCAGCTACTATAGGAATCTCTCATCCTGATTTCGTGGTGGAGACCAACACACTGTCCAGCGTTCCTCCTCCTGACATCTCCTACACACTGTCCATTCCAGGCTGCAGCATTAGCTCCGGCCTGCTGTCTGCCCTGCAGCTGGAGGCCATCATCTACGCCTGCCAGGTACGCTTGCTCTCTCTGCTCTTCTCTTTCCCCTCACAGATGAGTTTAGTGTGAATGTATTAGGGCTGGGCGATATGGCAAAAAATGTAAATCTCGATTTAAAAAATAAAATAAAATTCAGAACGTATGACCAATTCTTAAATTTTTTTTTTTTACTATTTTAAACTATTCAACTTGAAAATGTAGCTACAACATGATTCAAGTAACTTTTTCTTCATTAACCCTCTAGTTAAAGAAAATTCTGTTTCCAAGTGCACCACACATGAAGTTGTCAACATGATGTAAATGTTAAACAAATCACTTGTTAAATATCTTTGCAGAAAAGATGCATGAACTACAACTACATCTTGTACAAACTTGTCTTATACATATTATATGTTCAGAAATGATGTTCGGAAAATGCTTTTTAAAAACAATTTCAAAAGTCAAGGTAATTCAAATTCAAAATGACTGAAGGTGTAACACCAGTAGACTATTATTATCTATAAATGTTCAGTAAAAACAGCAGCTTTCAGCTTGTCACCATGATGCAAACATGAAATATCAGACATACAGTAGTTGTTACGTTTTTTTTTATTAGATTACGCTGTTTTTCCATTGTTTTTTCTATGTAAACATGGACGCGTTTGGCTGTTGCGCTCTTGCAGCATCTCATGCATGAAACCGCAGTCTAAAAACGCGGCACTCAAGTTAAAAGAAGTTCACTCCCATCTTCTTGCATGTATTGCATTTATTAATAAACCATTTAAATCATTATAATACGCCTTTAATTGCCTATAGCCTAATAAACTCAAGCACACGCATAAAGCTTGCCACAGCACACCAGCATAAGTAATGATTATGAATGTGTCAGGGAAAAACAGTAAGGAGGCTGCATTAACATTTTAATAATGTATTAATAAACTAGTGATATCTTTGTTTTCGGCTTAAGTGATGAAGTTGGCGACACTGACTCGTCATCTCCGCAGTAGTGGAGTATGATGCACGTTTCATACGGGGATTACATAATCTGAGAATAGGCCTATTTGTTTTCCATTTGAATTGGTTCATTTGAAAGTAGATATTTCGCTATGTTTTTCATATCTGTAAGGCAAGCATACACGGAGTTTCGCGCTCAAGTTCACGGAGACCGAGACGGCAAAAAGCGCATCCTGTTTGCTTTCATTATTTTACAAAAGCGCAATGTTTTGTTGTATTTGTGAGTGCACACAAATAAACGTAGAGTCTTTACAGATTCAAAAGATGTATTTTGAATCTCTTATCTGTATGAGCAAAAATGTGGGAGTATTTTAAGAGCAAGCGAGCGCACCGGTGCCTTCATCAGTCCTGCAGTGAGCGCGCTTCTATATTCCACTTCAATAGTGCACACTTCTCTAGGATAACATTAGATTGAGCGGCCATTTAAAGTTTCTGCTACTTGCATATTTCAGATGATAAGCCATATTTGAAGTCGATGAATGATTGGATGTCCTGCCCGATGTACTGTATTACCACAAAGACCAGCCATTAACGATCTGTCTGTCATGAACTGCATGACTTCAACTGTGGATTTTTTATTTTCTAAGCGACTAATACAAGCTACTTGCATATTTCAGATGATAAGCCATATTTGAAGTCGATGAATGATTGGATGTCCTGCCCGATGTACTGTATTACCACAAAGACCAGCCATTAACGATCTGTCTGTCATGAACTGCATGACTTCAACTGTGGATTTTTTATTTTATAAGCGACTAAAACAATTTTGGTCGACTAACGGTTAGTCGACTATTAGGGGGCAGCCCTAAATATGTCCATTCAAAATTCCTCGATTTCTAAAAAATTAAATCGTGGCAAAACATTAAATTCGAATTAATCGATAAAATCAGAAAAGTCGCCCAGCCCTAGAATGTATAAAATCGCCTTTGTGCTGGTGTTCTTCAGCAACACGAGGTGATTCTTCAGAACGGTCAGCGGGCGGGGTTTCTGATCGGAGACGGAGCCGGCGTCGGGAAGGGCCGCACTGTGGCCGGAATCATACTGGAGAATTTCTTAAAGGGACGGAAGAGAGCGCTATGGTAAACACCTGCATGCATCTCTAACGCTCACGTTCAGTCAAACTCATTTGACTGTTCATCTAACAGAGGGATCTTTTTCTGGGAATCTGCTCTGTTTTAGGTTCAGTGTGTCAAATGACCTGAAGTACGATGCTGAGAGAGATCTCAAAGACATCGACGCTTCCAACATCCCTGTGTTTGCTTTAAATAAGGTTTGAGAACTGACTTGTCACTGCTTTTGTTTCCATATATATTGTACATATTAGTTCAGGGTTTTCCAAACGTGATGGATCTAAATAGGCTTTGTGAGTTGATGAAAAACAAATAATTAAATATTAACAATGTAAAATTTACATAATTAAAAAATAAAAACAACCCAAATTTAATGCTTGCTAAAATTACTTTATTTTATTAATATTTTATTTTTATTTTTTTAAATATTAAGAAGTTTTGTTTTTTTTTACAAAAAAAAAAACTTTTACATTAATAACAGGATAAAAATACAGGAGAATAGTGAAAAAATATTGTATTAGTTTACCTGCATTTTATGTGACCATTAACTTTAATTATATAACTATAATTATAATTATAGTTATAATTATGTATAACTGTAACTATAATTATATATTTTCGTCAGTTTTCATTTTAATTTAGTTTTAGCAATTTTATGTGCTTTTGTTATTTTTTAAATTATTTTATGTATTTCTTAAATATTTAAATATTTCTAGTTAGCTTTAATTTATTTTTATTTCAGTTTTAGTTTGTCATTTTAATACTTACTTTATTTCACTTAGTTGCCAAGGCAACATTTGTAATTTTTGTTTTTATTTTTAATCTACTTATTTTTTTATTTCAGCTATATTTAAGTGAACAACACCTATTTTTAATAGTGTTAGTTGTGGTTTCAGTTAACAACACTGCCTTGAACCTGCAAATATATGGTTAAATTGTTGAAATATTAACTTAAAATCTCAGAAGGACTTCAAGTGAATTTTATGTCAAAGGGCTTCAGCAGACAAAAATGTTTGTGATGCTGTTAGACAGTAGCCATAAAGTTACAAATAAGGTATTACAAATACTCCCGTAAATATTAAAGTATCCAATGAGAACATCACAATCACAAGAGCCAATGTCTTGTTTTCTGCTGAATGCATTAGCATATGTTTTGTGCCAAGTTTTCATTTACTCCAATTTACTGGAATAAAACTGCAAGTCAGCTGAAACATTTATATTTTTGTGAACTAGTAATATTTAAAAAAAATCTACTTTTATGTCTACTTCATTACAGTAAATGTCTTGTTTTGCTCTCTTGCACTCTAGTTGGTAGCAATTGAGACTTTGTTTCAGTCTTGTTAATTATTTCTTGTTGGGTCATTAAATGTCTATGTCTGTTTTTCCTCTTTCATGCAGATTAAATACGGAGATACGGCTACCTCAGAGGGTGTTTTATTCGCCACATACTCAGCGCTGATTGGAGAGAGCCAGGCCGGTGGGCAGCACCGCACCAGACTCAAACAGATCCTGGACTGGTGCAAACCCAACTTTGACGGAGTCGTATCCTTCACTTCCAGCATTGCAGAGTGTGCATGCATGCATCTTTTAGAAAGTAATGACTTTAGGTTGTTACTGGAAATTATAAGGTTGCTTGTTGTTTTTGCTTCTGTACCTTTAAGACTTATGTATAACACAGTATGCAAATGATCTCTGTTATGATTGGCTAACCTCTGTGTAGAATCATAGTGCACACTGTTATTCATCAGAGCACCTCAAGTTGCTGAATACTAATTAACTCTTAATATGCATGAACAAAAGTATTGTAACAGTGCTGTTGACCCTTGACCTTTAACCTTAGATTGTGTTTGACGAGTGCCATAAGGCTAAAAATGCGACCTCCACCAAGATGGGTAAAGCAGTCCTGGACTTGCAGAGCAAACTGCCCCGGGCGAGAGTGGTGTATGCTAGTGCCACAGGTGGGTGTTTCTAATAGTTTTTAATGTTTTTTGGAGAAGTCTCTTCTGCTCATCAAGGCTGCATTTATTTGATCCAAAATACAGCAAAAACAGTATTGTGGAATATTATTACAATTTAAAATAACGTCTTTCTATTTGACTATATAGTAAAATGTAATTTATTTCTGTGATCAAAGCTGTATTTTCAGCATCATTACTCCAGTCTTCAGTGTCACATGATCTTCAGAAATCATTCTAATATGCTGATTTACTGCTCATGAAACATTTCTGATTATTATCAATGTTGAAAACAGCCCAATATTTTTCTGGAAACGGTGATATATTTTATTTTCAGGATTCTTTGATAAATAGAAAGTTCAAAAGAACAGCATTTATTTGAAATAGAAATCTTTTGTAACATTATTATAAATGCCTTTACTGTCACTTTTGATCAATTTAATGCATTAAAAGGGTTAATTTAATAAATCTTAAAGCTTTTTATATTCAGCTTTGCTGTCACAGGAATAAATTACTTTAAATAATTGACATTATTTTAAAATATATTCAAATAGAAAAAAAATGAAAATTGTAACAATATTTCACAATATTGTAATTTTTTACTGTTTTTTTTTAAGCAAATAAATGCAGCCTTGGTGTGCATAGTTTTATATTTTATATTTTAATTTTAATTATAATTTTTTTCATTTTTTTTTCATTTTTGTTAGTTTTAGTATTACATATGTCTATATACTTTTTATTAATTTTTAGTTTTAGGTATGTTAGTACATTAAGTTTAACTAAATGAAAATGAAAAATGTTGCTTGACAACTAGCTGAAATAAAATAAGTATTAATAAATATTGTATTTTATTTCAGTTAATTTTTTTTTTTTTTTAAGTTACAATGTTTTTTTTTTTATGTTTAGTTCTTTTTGATTTGGATGATTGGTTATTTTCCAAAGAAAACCGTTGCCAAATCCCCTTAAAAATGGTTCATTATGGTTTCATGCATTCTGAGCTATTGGTCTTTGTGGATTAATGAGACCTGATTTTTCTGCCTTCATTCTCATTCTCCAGGTGCTTCTGAGCCAAAGAATATGATATACATGAGCCGACTGGGGATCTGGGGGCAAGGAACGCCGTTCAAGGCGTTTGATGACTTCCTGCATGCTATTGAGAAGAGGTCAGAGTTCATGCTCAGGATCACAATGGTCTGTTTTATCTGATGAATCTTCATATTCTCTCATAAACATTTACTCATGTTCATGTTCCAGGGGTGTTGGCGCCATGGAGATTGTTGCAATGGATATGAAAGTGAGTGGCATGTACATCGCAAGGCAGCTGAGCTTTTCCGGCGTGTCCTTCCGCATAGAGGAGATTACACTGGACGAAGAGTTCAAACTGGTCTACAACAAAGCAGCTAGACTGGTGAGAGAAACACTTGTGTTGTGTCGAATCACTTTGTCCCACATAATGTATGAAGCAGTAGTTAAAATGTTTCTTTCTCTGTCTAGTGGGCCGAGGCTCTCGAGCTGTTCACCAGAGCTGCGGATACGCTGGGTCTGGCGTCCCGTAAGTCTCTGTGGGGTCAGTTCTGGGCGTCACACCAGAGGTTTTTTAAGTACCTCTGCATCGCCGCTAAAGTCCGTCGACTGGTTGATCTCGCTCATACTGAGATGCAGCACGGCAAGGTGAGTCAGTGATTAAGATTTGTGCTTTTGCTCGTTAAGAAGAGGTTTTACTGGGTTTTGTATATATATACACACACACACACACACACACACATATATA
>NW_015659007.1:182617-185912 GCF_001515625.1 Sinocyclocheilus rhinocerous | reverse complement strand
TATATATATACACACACACACACACACACACACACACACATATATATATATACTTAAATTTCCCTGTTTTTCTTATTTGATAAAAGATATTACATATTATGATAGTAATATATAAAATATTACAGTGATGTTTCTTATTGTCTACTTTTTTTTTTTAACATTTAGTAATAATATAATAATTGCTGTTATTGTTGTTTTTCCAGGGGTGTTGGCGCCATGGAGATTGTTGCAATGGATATGAAAGTGAGTGGCATGTACATCGCAAGGCAGCTGAGCTTTTCCGGCGTGTCCTTCCGCATAGAGGAGATTACACTGGACGAAGAGTTCAAACTGGTCTACAACAAAGCAGCTAGACTGGTGAGAGAAGCACTTGTGTTGTGTCGAATCACTTTGTCCCACATAATGTATGAAGCAGTAGTTAAAATGTTTCTTTCTCTGTCTAGTGGGCCGAGGCTCTCGAGCTGTTCACCAGAGCTGCGGATACGCTGGGTCTGGCGTCCCGTAAGTCTCTGTGGGGTCAGTTCTGGGCGTCACACCAGAGGTTTTTTAAGTACCTCTGCATCGCCGCTAAAGTCCGTCGACTGGTTGATCTCGCTCATACTGAGATGCAGCACGGCAAGGTGAGTCAGTGATTAAGATTTGTGCTTTTGCTCGTTAAGAAGAGGTTTTACTGGGTTTTGTATATATATACACACACACACACACACACACACATATATATATATACTTAAATTTCCCTGTTTTTCTTATTTGATAAAAGATATTACATATTATGATAGTAATATATAAAATATTACAGTGATGTTTCTTATTGTCTACTTTTTTTTTTAACATTTAGTAATAATATAATAATTGCTGTTATTGTTGTTTTATAGTAATTTCAATATATAATAATAATAATAATAATGATAATAATTTACTATTATTATTGTTGTTGTTGCCATTTTATAGTCTTATCAGTATGTAATCACACAATTTCTGGCCAAACAAATAAGCACAGCAAACCTGGCACTTTTACATGAGAGATGCAATTTTTATCAGGAACAAACTATTTAAAAATCACCTAAATGTATTTTAGATTTTTTTATAGTATTAACCTTAAATGTCTTATATAGTTTCTTGTCTGTTGTATGTTACGTTATTTATTTAGTTTTCGCCATCAAGCTAGCCTTGCTGGCATTAAAAAATTAAATAAAATACAAACTTTCTTTTTCCCCGTGCAAATCATGCAGCCCTTCCCAGTAATCACAGATGACTGGAAGGTTAACTTCATTGTGGGAGCCCTGTATTAAGTGTTTCACTAATTGTGCTAAATGTGGCTCCGCCCACTCTCCGTGTCATTTCAAACAGTGCATCGTGATTGGCCTGCAGTCCACTGGAGAGGCTCGTACTCGAGAGCTCCTGGACGAGAACGACGGACACCTGGACAGATTCGTCTCTGCTGCTGAGTGAGTGTCTCAAAGTCCATTTCCCACGGGCAGCTAGTGCAACGTCTGTCTTCTTCATTGGGGAAAGACTGAAATCTCCCACAAATCACCAGTAGACCAATCAGAATCAAGTATTCCAGAGAACCTTATAATAATCAATATAAAAAGGGTAAATAGCTCTGTGGTTATGCGTCACTGTAGGTGACCTGGATTGAGATTTGTGGGTTTTTGTCCTGTAGGGGTGTTTTCCAGTCATTAGTTCAGAAACACTTTCCAACACAGAAACCTAAAAGAGAGAAAAGCGCCGCAAGCAAGAGGAAACGTGAGTCACATCGTCTTGTGCTGTATCAAGCATTATTCTGTCTCTGGGGTTTGGGTCTGTGGGTTTTTGTGCATCATGAATCTTTCTGAAAGCAATTCTTTGCCTTCTGAAGGAAAACCCAGAGGCCGGACTTCAAAATTTCCAAAGCACTGCGTGGAAGTGGGCGGGGTTATTAAAATCAGTGACGACTCGGACTCTGACTCGGATGAGATTGACAGCGACTCTAACTCCTCCCCTGATTCACTACAGGACAGTGATGATGTGATTTTCGTGAACCACATCAATGGACCTGCTGGTAGGTTGACATAAATGCAACTGTTTTTCAGAAGAATGTGCTCATGCCATCCTGTTCATTCAGAAAATGAAACACTGACAGAGTGCAAATGTAGCTCACACTTAGGGCTGCACAGTTAATCGATTTTCTAATCATGATTACAATTATGGATGCCACAATTACGTAATCGTTCAAAGCGGCAATTAATCGTTCAAAGTCCACTTATGTTATTCTGCGTGCTTAAGATGCGTTTTTTTCTTTCTGCTTGTTATCTTAAGGGTTTTTCCCATTATTTTAATTTTAGTTTTAGTATAACATTATAATACAATTCATATTTTTACTTTTTTATAATTTAAAGAAGAAACCAATCCGATGTATAGTTGACATTTGAGGCTTAATACTATAGAAAAGCACTAAAGGTTTTTCACTTAGAGTGTTTTCAGCTTGTGTATTTTCATATAAAAATACGGCATGCAGTTGCATCAAACAATGGTATAAACATCATTCAATGTAAATGTGATAATCGTAATTAATAATCGCAATTACAATTTCAAGGGAATAATCGACAATCATAATCGTGCAGTCCTACTCACACTTATTAAATCAGACCTAATTTCAGTCTAGATGTCTAAACCTAAACCACACAGGAGTGATTAAGGTCTATTTCAGACTCAGCTGAAGTCATCCTGTGTGTGTTTTCAGCTAAACTAGAAGAACTCAAGCTGAGGCTGCTGGGTAAAATAGCAGAGCTGGGGAAGGAGCTGCCGCTTAACACTCTTGACGAGCTGATTGACAGGTTTGGAGGACCAGAGAAGGTGTCCGAGGTGAGGAGTCACTGTAATGCATTGTTTCAAACACACTGGTGAGCGACAACACGGTTTCATGAACACTAAATATAGACGGCAACATTGTAATTTTCATATCACTGACTAACATTTAGTCTCAGCCTCAGATGCCATGTCCAAAGCATTCACAGATGGTCTGATTGAAATTTCACACAAAAATGACTAGCTTTCTCAAACTATCAAGCTCAAATATGACACTTCTGTTTTTTACAGTCCGCCAGGAAACAAAGTCCTGTTTACTAGTTCCCAGGTTGCTGCAATTAACATTTTATGACAGCAGTTTTCAGTGTTATTATTGTACACTAAAACTATTGAAAATACTTTTGTTAACTGAAATAAAGCTAAAAAATACAGAAAATAAACAAACACACATGTATGTGTGTGTATATATATATATATATATATATATATATATATATATATATGT
>NW_015659007.1:170182-180648 GCF_001515625.1 Sinocyclocheilus rhinocerous | reverse complement strand
TATATATATACACACATATATAAACTAAAATAAATAATTAAAAAATAAAGAAATAATTAAAATAAAATATAAATTTAAGCTAATTATAAAAATGAATGAATAAATGAAAGCTTGAAGTGTTGCCCTGGAAACTACCTGGAATAAAATAAGTTGAGTATATAAGTTCTAAAATGACTAAAGGTACAAGAGAAATAAATATAAATCTAAATAGAAAATGAGAAGTTTAATAAAAAATGACAAAATGTAAAAAATGATATTAGAAATAAATATAATTTAAGAAAATAAATAATGAAATAAATATGAAGTAGATGTTGCTCTGGTAACTACCTGAAATAAAGTTTGAAGTTCTAAAATGACTAAAACTACAGCTGTAAAATAAATATAAATTAAAGCTAAGTAGAAATATTTTTGTTTAGCTTCGATGGAAATGAGAAACTGCTTCATATAGAAAATTAAGTACTACAATTACAACTAAAATAAACATCAATCTAAAAAAAAATTTTTTTAACTAAATAGTAATAATGATAAAAATTACAAAACAAAATTACTAAAACATATAAACCACAAAACTTTAAACTAAAATTGAAATAAAAACTGAAAATATGAAAATAAAAGCTCATTCAAACATTACACAAAAATAACAATGCTCAGAGTTTTGATTGGGACACTTGATGCTTGTTCACAATGTGATGTTATGAGCACAAGTTAAATGCTGTGTGTGTGTGTGTGTGTGTGTGTAGATGACGGGCCGCAAGGGACGTGTAGTGCGGCGTCCTGATGGCAGCGTTCGATATGAGACCAGAGCAGAACAGGGCCTGACCATCGACCACGTCAACGTCAAAGAGAAAGAGCGCTTCATGACTGGAGAGAAGGTGACGACCTCTGACCTACAAACACAGAACACCACCTCCAGATCAAACCCAGCGCCATTCTGAATGTTTGCACTAATTCTCTTTCTCTTTCCCTCTCAGCTGATAGCCATCATCTCTGAAGCGGCCAGTTCGGGCATCTCTCTACAGGCGGATAAACGCGTGCAGAACCGCAGGAGACGAGTTCACATGACCTTAGAGCTGCCGTGGAGCGCAGACCGCGCCATCCAGCAGTTCGGTGAGTGTCTGTGCTTGTTTGCGTGTGTTTGAGAGGCATCTTGGGGTTGCTAATATTGTGGTATCTTATCAGGTCGAACTCATCGCTCAAATCAGGTTACGGCTCCAGAGTATATCTTCCTCATCTCTGAGCTGGCTGGAGAGAGACGCTTCGCCTCGATCGTTGCCAAGAGATTGGAGAGCCTGGTAAAGTCTTGCTGCAGTCTCTGTTTTTCAGATGTTATGTACACAAGCACATGTGCATTGCACACAATAATACACAGGGCTCTAGACTCATTCTTCCCACTGGTCGCTCTTTTGTGACTAACTTTCTCAGTCGCACGAGCACATCATTTGGTCGCAATTTTTATTTTATTTTAATTTTTTTTGCTACAACATGGGATTAATCAATGCATGCTTATGAACTTTTATCATAGTTTATAGTTATATGGTGTAACGAGTGTTCAACATTCAACCCGTTCTTTTTCATCAGTATTATTTGTGTTTTAAATTTTGTTAACGGGAATTACTCTTTTGCCGTGTTGTAAGCCGGACTTTGGACGCTTTCACTTTCGAATTCGCGATCTTGGTGTCACGTTTTACAAGAAAAGATAATTGTCTCTTTTGCTTATATGTATACACCTTTCACTTTTTATGACTAAAACAAAAGATTGATTCATTCTTCTTAATTAAAAAGCACAACAACACTAAAACAGTAGGCTATAATGACAAACTAGCTTACATAACGTTTATTAACAAAAACGAATAAGGCATGGCATACACCACATGCTGTATTATATACCGACTAGGGCTGTCAAAATGGCTGAAAAACTAAATTCGAATTTTGTACTTAAATATTATCAAAATTCGAATTATATTTGAATTTAAAATGCATAATTTCACTTAGGATGAAGAAAAGCTTTTGGCTTCTCTTATGAGGCCACAAGAGGGCGCATCGAGCAAAATATTACTAAATTATAATTAATTAAGTTGCTTAAACAACTATAAACAAAACAGCTTCATGTATGTATGCATAGTTTAATACAAAGGGTGGAAAGCTAATCACGCAGAGTACATTTTTCATTTAAAAACATGAGATGCTGTGGGATGGGGAAAAAAAACCCGCCATAAAGTCTCGAGACATGTTTTTTTTTAAAGTTAAACTTGCATTAATTTTACATGGCTTTCTAAACATGCAACTCCTTTGAGCGAGACGCGAGTGCAACGGTAATAGATGTCCCTCTAGAAAATGCGACAAATATGTGTTCTGTGTGAACAGCTTGGTTTCAGTTTTGATGTAAACAAGATCTTCTCTGCATTGATGTTCTCTTTTTCCACAATATTTGTAATTAACAACGCAGCAGCGCCACAGCTAGTGGCTTCAACTGGATAGGCTAAAAAAAAAACATTAAAATGCAATGACACTTACATCGTCATCGCATCTCGTGCGCCACTGATAAGGCTGCCTCCTTAACGCACACCTAAAATTCGAATGCAACGTTTTTGCATTCGAATGTGGATTATTATTTTAAATTCGACGAATATTCAAAATTCGAATTTTTTTTTGACAGCCCTAATACTGACTAATAAATTACAGAACGTTTAGCAAACACTGAGGAATCAAATAAATAAAAAACAAAAAAATTTAAAGAAAGCCTCCATAGCATAACGTGAGGTAAACAGCAAAGATAACAAGCTTTTTAAAACGAAAACAAAAAGAAAAGTAAAACTAAACTGGCTGTCGGTGACGGGACTTGCATGTTTTTTTCCCACAAGAATACTAACATGTTCAGCTTCTCTGGTTTAAGAAGCGGTCTTTTACTTTATTTTTCTCTTAATAAACCGTTATGAGGAGACATTTACAAAAAGTACACCAGATTTTTTAATATTTCTGCTTAAAACTATTTATTTAAAGATTATGGAATTTTTAACATTTTAAACATTGAATTAATTGCAAGATACAGTTTACTGTGTAACCAAAATACCAATAATAACCAGAAAAATAGTTGTTCTGCATAATGCGGTACTTAAACAAGCCTGAAATATGGCGAGACTCTTATTTTGTAATGTCTTTACTAGAACATTGACTTTGACACATGCAGCGCTCATATTTATCTCATTAAATCATCCTCTTTTAATCACATTAAGCACATTAATGTACAGCTGTTTTGCAAGATTTTGGACCAATAAGATTTCACTATGGGCAAAGCTACCCAAAATACAGTTCAGTTGAAGCCAAGCAAAAATCATTGCAACTTATGAACTTAAACATGTGCACATTACTACCTGTGAAATTGAAAGTATATGTACTTAAGCTTCTGTAGCCATTCTACAATCCTGTGAGCGCTGATTAAAATGTTGTCAGATGTTTGAGAGCTTGTTAATGGAAATGCATCCACATTAAAATGTGTGTTGTGTTTTATAGGGGGCTCTGACGCACGGGGACCGACGAGCCACTGAATCCAGAGACCTGAGCCAGTACAACTTTGAGAACAAAGTAGGAGCATATTCTCCTTTATCAGCCAAAATATAATAGACTATTCTCTGTTCTACCATCTGGCTTTATTAGGGTGTTGTTTTAGTGTTATATATCTACTATTATAGTGTTTATTAATATTTTGAATTGGCTTTTATTTGTATATTTTCAGGTTTCGTTTTAATTTTAGATTGTTTTAGTAATTTTTTGTCCTTTTATCATTTTTATTTATTTAAAAAGTTTGTTTATATTAATTCATTATTTTTATTATTTTAGAACTTACTCAAGTTAATTTTTTATTTTTATTTTTTTAAGTTGTGTTTCAGTTTTTCATTATTTTTATAACTTTTTTTTTCTATTTCAATTTCTGAAAAAAAAAGTTCAATAGTTTTAAGCTTATTTAATAGTTTAATAGCTTTAGTTAACAATAACAACACATTGGACTGGACATAACCTCATTTGACTTAAGACTTTGATTTGTTTGGTTGATGTTTTCTAAACTCGGAAGAAATGTATGAACTGCAATATGGTTCACAGTTGGATGAAATCTTTTCATGCCGATTCCCATATTGCAAATATACCACAGTTCAGACCCACAAATACAACGTGAAAAGGAATTTAACCATTTTTTTCCCTCTGTCTGTCTTAGTACGGCACCAAAGCGTTGGATAAGATCACTAAAGCCATCCTTGGGTACATCGACAACAAAGTCCCTCCACCGAAGGGCTACCCAGGAGGAGACATCATGTTCTTCAGAGGTAATGTGATCTGTTTATTGATCAAGTTTGATCAATAGTGTAATAAATTAAATTGCATTTTAAATTACATTACAAATTACATTTTAACA
This sequence comes from Sinocyclocheilus rhinocerous, assembly GCF_001515625.1. Taxonomy (NCBI): domain Eukaryota; kingdom Metazoa; phylum Chordata; class Actinopteri; order Cypriniformes; family Cyprinidae; genus Sinocyclocheilus; species Sinocyclocheilus rhinocerous. The sequence goes on along the minus strand of NW_015659007.1, from coordinate 176,240 downwards.
TATGTGACCCTGGACCACAAAACCCCAAAATTAAGTGTCAAATTTTCAAAATTGAGATTTATACATCATCTGAATAAATAAGCTTTCCATTGATGTATGGTTTGTTAGGATAGGACAATATTTGGTCAAGATACAACTATTTGAAAATCTGGAATCTGAGGGTGCAAAAAAATCAAAATAGTGAGAAAATCGCCTTTAAAGTTGTCCAAATGAAGTTCTTAGCAATGCATATTGCTAATCAAAAATTAAGTTTTGATATATTTACGGTAGGAAATTTACAAAATATCTTCATGGAACATGATTTTTACTTAATATCCTAATGATTTTTTGGCATAAAAGAAAAATCAATAATTTTGACCCATACAATGTATTGTTGGCTATTGCTACAAATATACCCCAGCGACTTAAGACTGCTTTTGTGCTACAGGGTCACATATATTCACATAGATAACAGCTATTTTAAATTGCAATAACATTTAACAATTTCTACTGTATTTTTGATCAAATATATGCAGCCTCTGTGAGCAGAAGATACTTCTTAAAAAAAAAAAAAAAAACATTTAAAAGAATTTACCGACCCCCATACTTTTTAGCAGTAGTGTACCTTTGTTAAAATATGCCTAATGTTATTACATATATTTAATAAATATATCTAATAGTGCTATTTAGTGTCATTTCTACTAAAATACTATACTCCAATAGTGGTACTAAAGTAAATCCATGAAGTCTGCAAACTGTGATTTTGGATACACTAATCCTAGTATTGCTTACTATTTTGATTTGTTTGTCAATCGGGACGCAGCAAGAGACACTTTGTTCGAGCACATGCAGATGAACATGACAGTGTAATGTTTGTGTGTACTGATTTAACATTCATATGTGTTTCAGATATGAAGAAAGGCATGATTGATGTGGGAATCTTCTGTAAGGAGCCACGTCTGAGTCTGAATACAGAGAAAGGTGAATGTAATACAACAATAACACAAGGATCTGATTATAAAGGCTGATTCACTACTCGTCTGTATTGCGTATGATTAATGCAGCCATACCTTTAATTGAGCAATTTATTAGTGATATATGTATATATATGTGTAATAATAAGTTTAATTTGTATAGCGCCTTTCCCAAGCTCAAGGACGCTTCACAATGACAAAAGCAATACATACATAGACGGACAGTAGACATTTGCCAAGTCTATAATACAGACAGCCAGATACAGCAAACAGTCAGATACAGCATTAAACCATAACAGTTTAAGAAGAAACTTATAATGACCGGTAATATTGGTTGAACAGATAGGTTTTGAGTTTAGACTTAAATTCGTGCAGTGTGGTTATTAACCGAAGACACGGGCGATGAGTTACAAAGTTTAGGAGCCATAACAGAGAAAGATCTCCCTCCCATAGATGAAAGGCGAGATCTTGGAACACAAAGAAGTTCCCCTCCAGATGATCGAAGTAGACGAGAGGGAATATATGGAGAAAGTAGGTCAGAGAGATAAGTAGGTGCAAGACCGAGGAGTGACTTAAAGGTAAGTAGAAGAATTTTATAAGTGATACGAGAGGACACAGGTAGCCAGTGGAGGTTAAATAGAATAGGGGTGATATGAGCAGACCGTTTAGTGTATGTTAACATTCTTGCAGTAGAATTTTGAATAGAGATGGAGATGGAGCGTACTGGTAATCCAGAAAAAAAGAGCGTTACAGTAGTCAAGGAGAGATGTGATAAATGCATGTACTAGTGATTCAGCATCTTTTGGGCTCATGAAGGAACTGAGTTTGGCAATATGCCGAAGTTGAAAAAATGCAGCTTTGGAGAGTTTGCTAATATAAGCATCAAGGTTTAGTGAAGAGTCAAGAGTGATACCTAAGTTTTTGACGGTGGCAGTTAGAAAAATTGATGTAGCTTCAAGGTCAATTCTAGGGGGATTAGTTATGTTTTTTGTTACAGTTGGGGGACCGACAAGTAAAATTTCTGTTTTTGTCAAATTCAAGTTGAGAGAGTTGGAGCTAAGCCAGGTTTTTAACTCATTGACACATGACAATAGAGTAGCGGTCTGGTGAATAGAGTCAGGTCGGCAAGAAGTATATATCTGAATATCATCGGCATAGCAGTGGTACTGAAAACCATGGCGGTGAATAATTTGTCCGAGGGGCATAATATAAATGATGATGAATAATAATGGCCCTAGAACTGAGCCCTGTGGCACACCCTGTTTAAGAGGGACAGTGGGAGATTTGAAGTTATGAAGTATTGTCTGTCCGTAAATAGGATGAAAACCAGGCTAACCCAGCTCCTGAGATGCCAATCTCTTAAGAGGCGCATGAGTAGTAGCTTATGACAGACAGTGTCAATAGCTGAGCTAAGGTCGAGTAATAAGAGTATGGAAAGGTTGCCCGAATCACCAGAAAGAAGGAGGTCATTTATAATGCTTACTAGAGCAGTTTCAGTACTGTGTTGCGAACGAAAACTTGACTGAAATATATCAAAGTGTTTATTGCGAGCTAGAAATGACTGCAACTGAGTGGCAACGACTTTTTCCATGATTTTTGAAACAAACGGTAGGTTGGAAATTGGGCGATAAGTAGTGTAGTCAGCTGGGTCCAGAGTTGGCGTTTTGAGAATAGGAGTAACAGCAGCAGTTTTGAGTGATACTGGAACAGTGGCAGAGATAAGAGACATGTTTACAAGATGTGAGATAGGACCAGAAATAGCAGAGGTACAGTGTTTCAAAAGGAATGTTGGCGCAGGGTCAACACGGCATGAAGAAGAATTGGATTTCAGTATTATTTCATTGATTAGGGTGGGGTTTGTCAAGGAGAAGCTATCAAGCATTTGAATAGGCCGAGCTAGCTCACAAGTAGAAGTGGTTGGTTCTGCACCAAATGTCCCACATAAAGCGTCAAGCTTTCCCTGAAAATAGCGTAAAAAAGAACAGCATAAGTCGTCAGATTATCGTTTATTATCGGCATTATGTATAGCAACCTGAACTGCTGATTTAGGCTTATTGTTTGTTATGTTGATAGTTTTGGAAATATAGTGAAGAGTGAGCAGCATTCAAGGGTGTAGTCAGCTGGGTCCAGAGTTGGCGTTTTGAGAATAGGAGTAACAGCAGCAGTTTTGAGTGATACTGGAACAGTGGCAGAGATAAGAGACATGTTTACAAGATGTGAGATAGGACCAGAAATAGCAGAGGTACAGTGTTTCAAAAGGAATGTTGGCGCAGGGAGTTTTGGAAATATAGTGAAGAGTGAGCAGCATTCAAGGCAGTTTTGTAGTGCTTAACATGATCTGAAAATGCCTGAAAGTGTACAGTTAAACCTGTTTTCCTAAAAAGACGTTCAAGTTGTCTGCCTTTGGCTTTCATATCACGTAGCTCATTGTTATACCATGGAGAGGAGCAGGGGATCAGACCTAGTCCTAGCTGGAGCATGCTCATCTAAAACATCAGCAATAACAGAGTGATACAAATCATATATCTTGGATGGACAAGTAAAATTGAATACATCAGAAATATCAGATGAAGCAATAGAGGCAGTAAGTGTATCAACATTGATAGCACTGAACTTACGATAAGAAGTGGTTTTGTTTCCAGTACATTTAGTTGGGCAAGTTAGTGTAAAGTCAAAAGTAATAAACTTATACGTTGACAGGCAGGTAGGAAAGCATATTAAAACGCTCGGACCGAACCAGAGACAGCGCAAGTACCAAAGCCTTTGACATGTTGGTGATAGCCATGAGAAAACCGGCTATCAGCAACGCCGTGTTAGCCAGAACCACAACCATCCCAACATCTATAAAAGCTTAGGAAAGCTACCCAACCAGACAGCAAGCCATTAGAAAGACTAGTAAGAAGAGTGTTAACTCACCTCACAGTCAGTCCGATAGATGTAGAATCGAGAGGTGAGAGAGGGCTCGCAGCAGGCTGATAACCGGGAGTTCCCAGCGGCAACAACAAAAGTACGCCAGCTGAACAGTAAAGTGAATCCAATTTGCCAAAGTCCATCAGCCAAGCAGGGAGAGTAAATCCAGTTTGCAGTTTTGGAGCACAAAAGCAGTCTTAAGTCGCTGGGGTATATTTGTAGCAATAGCCAACAATACATTGTATGGGTCAAAATTATTGATTTTTCTTTTATGCCAAAAATCATTAGGATATTAAGTAAAGATCATGTTCCATAAAGATATTTTGTAAATTTCCTACTGTAAATATATCAAAACCTAATTTTTGATTAGTATTTTGATTAGCATTGCTAAGAACTTCATTTGGACAACTTTAAAGGCGATTTGCTCAATATTTAGATTTTTTTGCACCCTCAGATTCCAGATTTTCAAATAGTTGTATCTCGGCCAAATATTGTCCTATCCTAACAAACCATACATCAATGGAAAGCTTATTTATTCAGCTTTCAGATGTATAAATCTCAATTTAAAAAAATTTACCCTTATGACTGGTTTTGTGGTCCAGGGTCTCACACACACACACACACACACACACACACACATATATATATATATATATATTTGTGGACATTTTGATATTATTGATCATGCATAATTCAAACCTGACTTTATAGAAGTGTGTTAAATTCAAAATACACTGACAACATTGTTGGATAATGCACATTTGTTCTGGTTTTGTGTTACTTATCAGTGTAATACCTGTCAGTGAAGTGCTTTAACTGACAGTTGCATCACATTTACATGCAGAAATGTTTTAAGTAAATGAAATGCAACTAATTTGCATCCGACCAAGTGGCTAATTGCCTTTTTCTGTCCTGCATCCCAGACTGCACCATCACTAAGTTTCTGAACCGTATTTTGGGTTTGGAGGTCCTTCAGCAGAACTCTCTGTTCCAGTACTTCACCGATAACTTCGACTACCTGATCAACAAGGACAAAAAAGAGGGAAAATATGACATGGGAATATTGGGTGAGGAATATGAATGTGCACGTTAGCCTTATTTAGAGTTTAAAAGAACTTTCAATGCATGATAGTGCTGTTATATTTGTGTTGATCTGGTATGTTTTCACAGCAGTAGATGAGCTGTATGTGTGTCTGAGATAAATATTCTGTGTTCAGATCTTGCTCCTGGTAATGATGAGATTCATGAGGAAACACAGGAGAAGTTTTTAACTCCAGGAAACCCTCAGGAGGGTCAGGTCATCCTCTATAAGGTACATGTGAGGAAAGGATGCATTAAATTGATCAAAAGTGACAGTAAAGACATTTATAATGTTACAGAAGATTTCTATTTCAAATAAATGCTGTTCTTTTAAATTTTCTATTCATCAAAGAATCCTGAAAAATAAAATGTATCACACTTTCCACAAAAATATGAAGCAATTCAACTGTTTTCAGCATTGAAAATAATCAGAAATGTTTCTTGAGCAGCAAATCAGCATATTAGAATGATTTCTGAAGGATCATGTGACACTGAAGTCTGGAGTAATGATGCTGAAAATTCAGCTTTGATCACAGCAATCAATTACATGTTAATATATAGTCGCATAGAAAACAGCTATTTAAAATTGTAATAATATTTTATTGCATTTTTTAACAAAGAAATGTAGCCTTGGTGTGCAGAAGAGTCTTTCGATATATATGTATACATACAGTGGTGGCCAAAATTATTAGAACATTAGTATTTTCCTACCTGCAAAAACGCAAAGGATGCTCACACCAAATGTTGATTTAATTTAGTTAATAGAAGTTAATTGATAAAGAAAATCTATTTATGACGTTATTTTTGACAGCATCCTCATTTTACAGCGTTTTTACACAAGTGCTTAAAACTTTTAATAGTACTGTAGCTTTGCAGGTGGGTTTCTTGAAGCATCTTGGAGACGTCTCCACAGTTTGTTCTGTTTCTTCATGTCATTCCAGACAGACTGATGATGATCAGATCAGATCTCTGTGTGGAGCACTGGCTGTAGTCAGACAAAAATCTCACTGGATTATTACATTTAATGGCAAAATGAATGTTTGGAAATGTAAACTGATATTTCCTACCGACACACTACAGCAAAAGATAGAAATAACTGACTTAAAACCATTTTT